>NC_056728.1:1420065180-1420205180 GCF_019279795.1 Protopterus annectens | reverse complement strand
TTAGGAATAAAATACTGAATTTCTTTATGGCAAAAAAGTAAGTCTGGCTGTTTCTTACTTTTATTTATGTTAAACCAATGCACTCCTTTCATTCAAACAGTGGAGACCACTTAGATATAGAACAATTCTTTAAATTGGAAAGTAGTTTAGCCAGCAAAGAAGATCCCACAGACACACATCAGTAGATGAATCACCTATTCACTGCTACACAAGTTCCTTGATTTCAACAGTTTTGTGTTTATTTCTTTAAGTAAGAATATTTAACCTATAAATACATGTGCAAAAAGAACAAGTCCTGAAGGTTTAGTCCCTAGCAAGGTGATATTCTTTCTGAGTCTATGTGAATCCTTAAAATAATCTAACTGCTGTGCTATATTATGGCCTTGATGATAGGAAGAATAATATTTGTCCTTAACAATAGAAGAAAAAACTGTCAACCTTAAGAATGGTTCAAAACCTGTCAAAACCGTTTCTGATTTTAAAAGTGTTACTGCCAGAAGTCATTACTAAGTGTATTGGGATGTCATCTGTGCTTGTTGCTTAATATCAGTAGGATTTATGCAAATCCTTAGAAATTCTTAGGAAATGCGAATACAGCATGTTATTAACCAGAAATCTAGGATAACAACTGGATACTGCAAGTGATGAGTTCATTAAAAAGTTTCCTATACAATAAGGTATGTACTGAAGCATCAGTTATTTGTGTTACACTTATATCCAAAAACTCAGTTGTAGACACACTGTGCTTAGCTGTAAATTTAACCTCAAAAAGCTTCTTGTTGCGATTAAGACCAAAAGTTGAATGTTCTGCCACATTTCTATACAACAGTCATCAGAGAACCTGCACTGGATTTCAATCTTAGGTAGGAAGAAATAATGTCCACTGACATAAATTAAATTAGATTAAAAAAAAAGCCCAATAACAGGTCAGCATATATTTGGGTAAAATTGGCTCCCACTGCATTGCCAACAAGTTGTAAATAGCACTTATTGTCAAAGTAAAATATCCATTTTTAATACATGGCATAGTATTAGTTTCAGGAAATGGTTGAATTGTGTGATATACAGATTATTCACCTGTAACCAGTGTGCCACTGCCATAATGCCAGCATCATAAGGAATGCTTGTGTAAAGGCTCTCCACATTCAAAGTACAAAGTCATGTGAAATTGTCAGCAGGCATTTGTTCAATCATATTAATAAATTCAGCAGTGTACTTAATTCTAGGCCTTACATGTGGTAACAGTGGGGCAAGACAGAAGTCCACTTAAAGGTAAACTCCACCTTAGAACTAAAAAAAAAACATGTTTTTTCATTGTATCTTTGTTTCGTGAGCTATTTTAATGCTTCAAAATCACTCCAAGTGCTTCTTTTATAATTTTATTTCCTAGAAAATGGTGGCTGATGGGGCCTTCCGTGGTACCATGATCTTGTTTTCTTGCTTTCATTCCTTCTTCCCAGAATACACTTCATCTACTTTATATGAGTCATGCTAGGCATAAGAAAGCAGTGTTGTTTTGTCATGCCATTAAGACAGAATGGCAGGAATGTGAAGCATTGTCATCTAATACACCTTCTGTAACAAAACTGTTTCTGTGTTTCCCTGACTGAGCCTCATTTACATGTCTGTCAAAGCTTGTTCTATGCTATAAATAACTGTTACCTATTTCCAGCAAAAGAAAGTAGGTAAACAGCAGGCTTTTATGAAGGAATTATTTTGTATGAAAACATATTAAACCTACAAATTTTAGTATGGAACAACCATTACAGTGGAGCCTAATAACTAATTTGATGAAAAAGATATGGGATATGTAGAAAGTAGGAAAAAGGAGGTTGATTTGGATGATGACAGGTATATAATACACACATGCATGCACACACTCCATCTGTGTGTACATATATTTGTGTGCATCTGTATATATGTGTGCTACACACACACACACACACACACACACACACACACACACACACACACACGTACATCCATATGTCCGTGCATGTGTGACTACTTACAAAAATATCTATTGCTTATTTTTCCCTACATGTAGTCACACTGTACTGCATCTTACATATAGTATTATACATATTACATGCTACATACATACATTTTATACATACACACACACACACACACACACACACACACACACACACACACACACACACACACACACGTATATATATATATATATATATATATAGCTGTGTGTACACACATACATATGTTTGTGTGTGTGTGTGTGTGTGTGTGCATAGTATATATAGTATAGATAGATATAGCTATAGATATATCTGTGTGTTTTTATGTGTATGCACACGTACAGTTACACAAAATTTCCATTTTGATTTGTTTTTATTTGAAGGACATGAAGAACACACACACACACACACACACACACACACACACACACACACACACACACACACACGCACACGCACACACACACGGACACACACCCACACAAACAAATACAGATACAGTTAGACTTGTGCATTTAAACAGAATTAAAGTACTTCTGATTTACTTTTCTTAACATTTTTAATGCAAGGGCACATAGCAAATGAATGTTAAGATAAATTCAGAAGCATATTATGGTTGCCATTAATGGTCACATTTCCTTTGCGGACTGGAAAATACTCATGCACTCTACCACAGTAAGGACTGACTCAAAGTCAGAGGGAGTCTCCTACCATAGATCTGAGTACTAGATATGCATCACCCTCTGGAAGGATGTCACACAAAAGACCAGAATGTAAAATATCAGTATACCTAGTTCATAAGATTGCTTGCTGTTTCTCTTTCTGCAGTTCTGCCAAGTGTATGTGTGGGGGGTGGGATGGGGGGCTTGAAAATGGTAAATGTGTTGATACTTTACAAGGAAAAGTATTTTCTGATGTTTCTTTAAAAGACACACAAATCTTTGATACTACATTTAAGTTATCTTAGCATACAAATTATTATAAATAACCAACATTTAAAGCTTAGCATTTCAATACTGTGATGTCAGTTATGTAAATTTTCAGAATAGTTGACAATTGCCTTTAAACACCTGACTGATCTAATTGCTTTGCTATGAAAAGGAGAGTGTTAGGTTTTCTTCCCCTCACAATAAAAACAATGGAATACAGTTCCACATCTTTCTGTATATTTTATAGCAGCTGCTGTGCTTCTGACATTAGTAGGATTAATTGTCCATTTAATATTGATAGCACTACCTGACAGGGTGAACTACAGATTTATCTGTGTCTATGGTATGTCATTCAGGTGGAGATAAATTCCTCTGCAAAGAACATGAGAAGTTAAGCTTAAAAAAATGTAGGTGGTCTTTCCCTTTCTTTGATTCCAAAGCAAGGAAATGAACATTTTAAAAAGTACAAGCAGGTTTCTGCTACCTTCACTATTCTGGAAACATATTGTTGGGAGAAAAGCATCCTAAGGAATGAGTTAAGCTGTAGCAGAGGTGGAGTTTCCTTTAATGAACCTCTACTGGTCACTACTAGATGTAAAGGTGTAGGAGCGAACGCTTTATGGACTTTTGGCAATAGATAGATCCTATGATATCTGGGCGCATCCACTGTTAAACTATATTTCCCCTGCATGGAAATTATACCATGCTGAAACATGGAGTTCAGAAAACCATACATTTTGCACTTAAATGATTTTTTTTATCTAAATCTAAGGGGCAGATAAAATTTCCTCCCAGCAAGGTGACTGTATGCTTTATTGTTATAATCCTTGCTTGTCCAAACCAGCATTGTTTCTCCTTTATAAGCATTTGTCACCACTATCTTTTCATTTTTGTTTAATTAAAAAAAAGCTTGTTCTTCTTGTTGAGTTAAATTATTCCCAAAATTCTTAAACATATCAGTCTGTTGTTTATATAATTCATTCATAATACACTGTTTGCATATTTTAATGCTGGGATGGTGTGGGAGGGGTGCTGGAATTTGAAAGATTTAAATACAAAAGCTTCAGCATGCATATTAGCTTCTAGCAGTCCCTCAGCAATTCTGCTGGGATGCCAACATTTTAGATCAAGCATTCTGACTAAGGGCATAATGTCCAAAATAATCTGGTACAGTGAAACATAAGATGCACAAATAAAATTCATATCAAAAGAAGTTAAAAGTGATAATTCAATAAAGGTGTAAAAAAAAAACAATAGTGTCTGTCACACTTTCTTTTGTTTGGACATCAGTTGTTGAAATGTGCTCAACACTGACATTTTAAAAGGTTGATTTTTAATGTTTTTGGCCCTCCCATTAGTATCTGAAGATGGAGTACTCATATAATTTGTCCATTTTGGTGGGAGGATTCCCTGCTTCCACTTTAGTATCTATAGTAGAGGACGCATAGGAATCCAAAGACACATCTGTTCCACTTTGATTCAGTCCTGGTTGGTCAGAAGAGGCACGTGAGAGTGTGTGTGTGTCTGTGTGTGTGTGTGTGTGTGTGTGTGTGTGTGTGTGTGTGTGTGTGTGTGTGTGTGTGTGTGTGTGTGTATGTGTGTGTGTGTGTGTGTGTGTGTTGTGTGTGTCCTCTGCATTTGACTGAATGCATGCTTGTTCGCCAAACACATGGGTGTAATTTAATGCTGAATGGTAAATATGTAGATAATATTGAACGTCCCTACAAGAAAGTTGGGTCGAGGGGGTGAGAGTATGCCTGTGTGTGTGTGTGTGTGTGTGTGTGTGTGTGTGTGTGTGTGTGTGTGTGTGTGTGTGTGTGTGTGTGTGAGATAAGGTAAGTAGGAAACCTGAGTATGAATTTTGGAAAGCTTTAAAACACTATTCATTGTGTCAAAAATACCTTCATCCCAGGTTCCTTATTAACCTCATTCATATATTAATATCCGTCCTTGATTTATATTACATTATGCAAACTAACATGTGATTCAGCCATAATCGGCATATGCAGTCAGCTCTTTTCATGCCACAGCAGGAAGTTGTCCTATGATAACTACCACAGGAACAGTATAATAAGCTATAAGGGTACTCATTCAGTAACATATCCAGTAGAAATAACTGAATATGTGCTTCACTCTTCTTAATAGTAAATTAGTGCCTGTAAATAACACTGAACAAATTATTACAAGTACACATTAAAAAATGCAAAACTAGAATTGTCACAAAAGGGCAAAAAAAGTTCTGAAAAATAAATTTAGAAACTTTAATGATAACATATTACCAGTAACAAAAAAGGTTATTACACTGTATGTTCACAAGTAGTCCACATCCTGTAAGGTGGTTGTAGTCAGATTTTCTCCTGTTTAATTTGAGCATTTTATCCCATGGGTTTTGCCATCAGGAGAAAATGTACTAATTTTCAATCCTACAATATCTTTACAAATTCATTGATTATTACTTAATTTTTGACATAATGATTTAGAAATCAATCAAGTACATCTGGGAGAGGTTTACTCGAGAAACAACTTCACAATCATTGCCCTTTTATTTGAACATTATACTCATGATTTTTAAAATAAATTATGTTACAGAATAACAAGGTTCACATTTCTGTAACATTATTTTAAAAATAATCAGATATCGTACATGCTGCCAACATATTAATTTCAGAATATAACTGAATCTTTTCCAGTAGAAGTATTGGTATCAATGTTACTTTAGTACAAATGCATACATAGTTTTTCATTTTGGCATTTAATTTTTTCTACTAGTGCAAGACTGACAATTGTGAGCCTCACAAATTAAAAAACAATGTGATTTATACCTACGTTATGACATGGTGAAACTCGCCTGATGTACTGGAAGCTTACTCAGAAGCTTGTTCTGATGTTGGAGGCTGAGCATAGCTCAACTGTGTCACTTTAAACTCCAAAATCACTCTACTCTGGAAGAAAAGGAACACCTGCAGGTACCATAACAATGGACTTAACTTTCACAGAATCACACATTTAGCCTCACTGTTCAAAGAACTGCAGTTGTTTTTACTACTGTAGCAGGGACATTAAGCTCACAAAACTTAAAATGGTATTCTACTCAACTTTAATGTAAAAAAACACAGTGCTTCAATTCTAGATCCTGCTGACTTGGAATATGTCAAGTTCCTGACAGGTACAGTGTTTTGAGTCTGACACTAATCTTTGGGTATGACATTGATTATACAACAGATGTCTCAGAAAATAATTTCACTAAGCTGATGAAAGGGAAAAAGCCCTCTGAAAATTTGTCTTGAAAATGATATAGCCTTTCCCGGTGCATTGAAACCTTGGTGTAGGTTATAGTTAGTTCGGTGACAATTAGTAAGTTTGGTATGTGGAGTTTAACAGCCATTTACCCTATTTCAGACCTCCACTCAGGAAATAGCTTCTGCTTTTTGCAGGCTGACAAAATCACCAGCTATTTTTTTTTTTTTAATTTTTATTTTATTTTATTTATTTATTTTTTTTTTTGTTATCACCAATGAATTCTTACAACCCTTCCCACCACCTGGAAGAGTCAACTGGGAAATTCTCTTTTCCCCCCGTTCCTGCTTCACTGGCTCCTCCAGCGTCAGGATCACAAACTATATGTGGGTTACTTGGGTCACAATCAGAGCTCCATCCCTCTGTACCACAGAGTCAGGCTACTACTGAACTCATTGTTTTGCAGTGATGATTGTGTTTTATCAACACTAAATACTTTGTTTATCTAATGAAATAGACTGCACGTTCTGTATTTAGAAGTGGTATATAATCAGCGATAATGACACAGAGTGTTTTGATATTCAGAACTGCATTTAGTGCATTACACCTAAGCACACATTACACGTAAGCACATTTCAGACTTTATACATTGACCACATCGACTAACTGGGCAAAGTCATCCTGTTGTACTTTTATCATCAAGCACTAAAGTCGTCTATTTTATTTATCTTTCTCACATATGAAAGAACTCACTTGTAGATGTCATTATTAAACTGAATAACTTGTGTAATCTGGGATGGTATTGCTATATGACCTCAAGCAACAGCAATACAAACACTCCTATAACATCAGCTTGAAATCTGTGCAGCAATTGCTGTAAGAAAAAGAGTTCCTACTCAATCAGTTTGATATCTGTGATACTGTATACTTCAGGATTCAATATCAAGTTGAGGAATGTTAGCTGCTAACTACGTCTGGAATCCAGCATTAATGGTAACCTGTCCTCAGTAATTATATATGATCTGGTAACATTTAGAAAGGAAACTTAAATGGTAAAGTTAAGTAGAATTTTGATTTCTCTGTATATAAGATAGACAGCTTAATTATTCTTTTAACAATCTCTGGTGCTGCAGCTTTGTTGCTGCATTTTTCATCTAAGAGAGGTAAACATGCTTAGAGATTATCCCTTACCCATTAAATTGTTGAACCACCTTGGTTTCTTATCCCACACGATGAAAATATAGTAAGCAGGAATACCGGTTAGCGTTACTGCAACACCAATTCCGTTGTTGACTGGATCTGAGTAGAGGGACAGGAATACCATGAACATGCATGTGAAAGAAAAGAAAGCTGGTATAAACAGTGGAACCTGCAGAAAACAAAAGCAGTATGCCGAGAGATTTAGTCACAACAATGTTACCAAACATATAAACATTTTTTTACCATTAGATCAATAGCACTTTTTTAAATGCTTGTTTAACAATACAATTAACTGCCCTCTTTTTTATGCTGTCTTTTTTCAGCACTGGGTTTAATTGTAATTTCATAAAAAATTAAACTTTGCATTTGCATCTCCGTTCCTGTGAGACTCCATCATTAACAATAATTTCCTGCTGACATTAGCATGTATTTAATAACAATGAAATAGAGAATATGATACTGACTGTCCCTTTATGTTTCCAAACAAAATATCATAAGCATTGGAAAATATAAAAAGTTTTGTCCAAGTAAACCTATGTGATATGTAAACGGCAAAGAATGGAATACAGATGAAATCGTAACCTCTGAGCTGGATGTCTTAGATTTTATTAAAAATTCTGGATAATCATAATTCATTAGGAGACTAACCCACACTCAGGAGATTACTGCATCATTTGTTGATGAACCATGTTTGTCAAGTGAATTTAATTTTCCTTCTATATTGTGAAGCAGAGGAAATGTGAGTATTTATAGGAATGTAATAGTTCCTGAAAGTATGAATTTTATTTTTCATGCTACAACATTTCATTGTTAATCTGGATGACTCAATGACGTCTCATTTTTAGTCCAAGTAGTGTGAAAGTTAAGAATGTGGGATACAGGTATATTTCCATACAATATTTCATTCCATTTTAGCTCAGCACATGTGCAGTTAGACTGGTGCATGTAGCAGAATATGTTGGGGGTGGGGTTAATAGCTGACTATTTATCAAGTGCTCCCTATTCCTCTGCTCAATTCCAAAAGTATTAAATTACTTGTTACCAAGCACTATAATGAAAGTGAAGTATAACTTTTGATAATGCACCTGAAAAAACTCATAGCTTAGATATGATATGATTTTGAAGTTAGACTAATGAACTCTAAAACAATGGGAATTTCTTTGAAGGTTAAGTGACCAAAATAAGATCTTTAGTATTGCATGAAAACATACAACACTGGATTTGATCAAAGCCACCATGATGGTAGGTTCTCAGGTATGGATTTTGGTAGGTAATATTATGGATTGTTTGTTACCACCAACTCTTTCAGAGAAAGGTGATTCATAATGTCTATGACCAAGTAAATCTGTAAGACACACTGTCAAGTAATGTGTCACCATGCAGACTACTAGTGTAGACAACAAGTAACCAACATAATGGGATAATAATAAATATTCCAACTTAGTAGCTGAGCAGCAGAATTTTGTACTGCATGAAGGCAGTCAAATTCCAAGTAGCCTCAAATAAAATGAAACATAAAATTAAAATACTCTAGGACAGAAAAAAAACAGGGCATGATCTACCAGGACATTAACCACCACAGCCAAATCTTTAGGTAGAAGGAGGAGTCTAGCAGTAATCCAAAGACGGTAGCACTATGACGTAATAAATAACAGAAATTGCGCCGATCTTTATGAGAGCTTGCAGTCAATAATTTCCCCAAAGATCTTATTATTATTTATTCATTTATTGCAGTTTGATAATCAGGTAAGCTGGTTGGGCTAAAGAACCTATTCAGTAACAACTCAGACATCAAGACAGGTAGACATTCTGCCAGATTCTAAAACACCTTCTCCCAGTTTAAGTTCTGTCTATAAACAGGCTTAAATCAGGTGCAGATTCCAAAAGTGCTGCTCTCAGCCTGCACTTAGTGCAAGTGGTCTCTCACACTGAGGGCATGTTTTTTTGGAATCGGGCCTATGATCTCTGATCCTAGTTTGAATGTGAAAAGAGAAAGTGTGTGTGTGTGTGTGTGTGTGTGTGTGTGTGTGTGTGTGTGTGTGTGTGTGTGTGTGTGTGTGTGTGTGTGTGTGTGTGCTGGTATGTCTGAGTTTGCATATGTATGATAATGTAGGTTTGTATTTTCTGATCTGACTGACTTAGTCTTATAAAGTTAACACTAGAAAACATATATAATGAAATTCCTTTTATGTGGCCAATATAGGTGTTAAAAATTACTCAAACTTGTAGATTGCATGAATTCTTTGTCTGGAGGTAGTATTTTATCCATGCAGGATACTAGGTTTTAATAACCCCTTATTCCTAGGAATGGTAAAAGAATACATTAAAATGCCTTACTTCAGAGCTCAGATGTTTATATATGTGACAAGAATGGTTGAAAGTAAGAGTGGCTGTGTGTATATGCAGAAAAACGTAAGACTTCATGGCATACTTCTTAACATAAAAGGCCGCAGAAGTACCTCACTAAACGAATCACAGGCCTAAAGCAGATGCTATATACTGACCTTCTAAAAATACTCCAGCTATACTCTGTGGCATATCATCTACTCAGAGGCGATCTCTGCTTAACATGCAAGGCCTTGTCAAACCCTGAGCTGTTGGACATGCTCCACTTAAAAGAAATCCAAATCCCTCAGAGCCACACGCTCCAGGGATCTAAACCTTGTCATCACAATGAACAAAACATCTTGGAGGGATAGGTTCCTGACCCAGAGACTCCCCATACTCTGGAATAGACTGCCCATACATGTCAAGCAGACCGCCTCCTTGGCCCTCATCAAAAGGAACCTTGACGATTGGATAGGAGGTAGGAAATTCATCCCGGGGATCATGTCAGTCACCTTGCTAGACAGGGGTTCAGGAAAGTAAATATTGTGGGAAGAAATATCCAGGGAATTGTTAGGGCTAGGCTTGTATAGGCCCTAGGGTCGATAGCCTAGTACCAGCCTATGAACCTATGAACAAAACATCTGGAGAAAGCCTAAAATAAAGGGGGGGGGTCAGAGGCCCAAAAATAGGGACATCTTTTAAATATTGCACTTACAAACTTAGAAAATGGCTAGAATAACAGGATTTGTGTTAACATGCATTTCATGAAGGATAAAAAGCCCTGAATTCTATTGTATGACATTGTTTGGTGACTTCAATCCTCATTGATTTGCCAGAAATCAACACATTTTATGAGGAACAGACCAAAAATATGAGGCAAAAATCTATTCATTCTGTGAATATCTGGACAGTTGAGATGTATATTTCATGATCTACTGTAAAAACATTTTAGTCTTTCCAAAGTCCTATGCTTAAAACAGAGATGATTAAAGAGAGAAAAAAAACAGGCTAATTTAGTTTATTTAGTGTTTCCTTTAATAGGAAAAAAGATTAGTTACACTTTTTATAAAGAAATATACTTAAATGTATCTCTGTCATATCTTGAAATACATCTGCGTTAGCTAATAAGAAAGAGATCAAGATATAATGCTGAGTTTCTAGAAAAAACACAGAGTGCCAATGAAATAAAATACTAAATTATAATTTATAGCTGCAATTAAAGAAGCCATATAGAAGTGTAAAAAACAGACTGCCTGAGCATCACAATGCACACTGACAGCTGTAATAAAATACTATTGAAATTAAAATATACAACAAACAGACTTCAGACAAATGTCTAATTTTGTAAATTTGATATTTAGAAAATATAGCTCTGCAGTTAAAATGTAAAATGATGGCTTCATTCTAAATATGTTTGTTGTGTTAAGGCTGCAAGGGTAAACAGAATGTTCAACTACATGTATGACACCTTCATGTAATAAGGTTCCATCCAATGCATAATGGGCTTCTGGCATTAATCTGTGTTAAAACCTTTGAAGGCATGTGTGGGAATCATACTATGGGGTAAGGTATAAGACAAAATATTTTTTCCATTCATCTGTGTAATTGCACACATCAAAAATGCCTTGTAGTGAGTTTCGCTTATGCAAATGTTTGGATGCATGGAAAATGTGAAGCAGCTACAATGCCAGCATGTTGATTGCAAAGTACCTAATGAGGGTATGTGTATTATATTCCTAGTGTGCCAGCTACTGTCTGCACATAAAATCACATGTGTAAGAGCTTAACTTGAGCATGGCATCATTGGCATGTACAAATACATTTTGGCCAATCACTTACATACCGATTGGCATGACAGAGGTATGAGGTGCACTTTTCTAAAAAAATGCCACATTCATTACTGCCAAGGAAGGAGATAAGTGGAGGAGAAAGATGAAATGCAGCATATACCTAGTTTTGTTTTCTTGCAAATCAGCACAGTAGAAGAGGAAGCTAGAACAAATGAATGCCTGAAAAGATGCTATGTTTGTTTAAACGTAAATCAAAGATTTGGATGGAGGGACTGGATTATCAGGAAAGGGCAGTTTAACTGCAGAAAGCAAGATAACTGCACAAAACAACAATTTCAGTACTGTAGACAAAGTGCTGAACTAACAGAAAACATACTGCCTTTCTTTGAACATATATTTTAGTGGAAAATACCGTACATTGTGATCAAAAGATCACACAAAATGTGGCATCATTAAGGGAGGTATAACTACAGTTTTAAAGTGGGAATGCGGCCATTAAACAGAACTGAATATCTCTTAGAATAAGCTGTAGTATACCCCCCCCCCCCACACACACACACACACACACACACACACACACACAGAGATAACTGTATATCGCTCTCTAAATATCTCTATATATGTGTGTATGTATATATATATATCTCACACCACACACACACACACACACACACACACACACACGCACACATAAACCATATCACACTCTGTCTCTCTCTCTCTGTATATGTATGCATATATATATATATATATATATATATATATATATATATATATATGTCAAAGTAGCTATATATGTAGATAGATACATTGTGTGTGTGTGTGTGTATGTGTGTGTGTGTGTGTGTGTTTGTCCATGCATGTGCGTGCATGTTTGTGTGTGTGTGTGTGTGTGTGTGTGTGTGTGTGTGTGTGTGTGTGTGTGTGTGTGTGTGTGTGTGTGTGTGTGTTTTATTTAAGTCGACAAACTCCCACTTAACAAATGTGCTTTCTGAGTATGAGTAATTTGGCCCTCAATGACAGTAATTCAATAGAACTAGATTGTAACTGGGACTCATCTACATGCAGTCTGATGGCCAGACACTATTGAACTGATGACTCATATTCAAAAGAATGAAAGTGTAAAGCTGTGTTGGCTTACACTGTGGCAGTCGGCTGGTTATTGGTTGTTCTTAGAAACCAGTAATTAAGACTATAAGTGGACCAAAAAATCATGAGTCTCATTAGGTAGCTGTTGATCATTGACTGAATGTCATAATGCTCTTCAGTGGAACCCTGCAGTAATCTGACTAGAAGCTATCTATGCTGTGTCAGCCTGTGATTTTGTTACTGTTGTGTGTAAATAGACAGCAACATCTCTGGTTATGAATCAATGTGGCTAAAAAACAAGCAAACAAATTTATTTATTTTATTTTATTTATTTTACATACCAGGAAAGTACAGCTGGGCATAAGACCCTTTTTCAATGGCTGCCCAGTAGAAAAGCTCAATACACATAAAGTTAAAGAGCAATACACTCTATACTCAACAATGTTTAATTTTATGCAAATAATAGAAACATACAACAATATAAAACTTCTCCAAAATACTTTTAATACACATTAAGAGCAGTACATTGTAAAAGTGTTCAAACTATGCCACAGTTTCAGTACTTAGATGGTTCAACAGAATTTTAATTCAAGCAATAGTTGTTGTGGTACTGCTAGATGGTAATGTCATCCTGGGGAAATTGGAGCTCTAATACATAGTTAACAAAGTGTAGAAATAAATAAAGAGAGAAAAAGTGCCATAGCTGAGAGTTAAAGAGGCAGAGTTGTTATGATTTAGTTTTGAAGTTGTGTGAATTTTCAGTGTGTCTGCTATGGAGTGGAATGGAGTTCCAGGTCTTGGAGACATGGCTTGTATATAGGGTATGTTTTGAAGCATAAGAACATGTTTACCGTTAGAGTAAAGTTGATGGTTGGGGGGTGCACCTTTCCAGTAAAGAGCCTATGCCAGAGCACCTTTCAGGGTAATGCACTACACTGCATGCTCCTTGTAGATGAGAGACAGAGAGTCTTGTAGTGGGGTAGTTCGAGCCAGCTGGGGTGCTTATGAGCAATGCCAAGTTGAGAAACGTAAGCTTTACTGGATATAAATTTGGCCATTTTATTCTAGAACCACTCAGGTTTGCTCTTCTGTGTGCCTGGATAAATAAATGCAAGTTATACAAGTGTTGCCCTTGTCATATGCAATGCAATTTGTCTATACATTTTGTTTACAATGCAATCCTCAGTTAGTGTTTCAGAGTTCATAGGTAAGTAATAGGCTATCAGACTATGCACTGTTACAAGTCTAGCTAATAACTACAGGTCAGAATCAAACCCAGTAGCTTTTATTAGTGAGATTAAGATCTTAACCATTATGTCAACATTCCCCTAAAGATAATTGGCTGAACCTAAGGAAGATGAGGCTCATACATTAATTTATTTTCTGCCAAGATCATCATGAATGACATCAAATAAAGTGTCAGTAAGGAAGAGTGATTTATTTAACACAATATAGTTGATTTAAGGAAAAAACTGACATTTCATTACGGTTTGATTTAAGGAAAAATTGACATTTCATTATTCTTTAAAGTCACAAGTGAAAAGCAAAAAAAAAAAACAAAACAAAAAAAGTAATTAAACTTCAAGCAATACAAGGTAGACAAGATATGAATAAGATGAGCTAACAAACAAAACCAGGAAAGGCTGTGAGAAAGCAAGTTTGAGCCAGCATATTACAAACCACGATGAGTAAAAATAAAAAAAAATGCAGTAGCAGAAAGATGAAAGCATATGCAGATACATGCAGAGATAAAAATATTCATAGATATTCTTAATCTGAAAATGTCTGACACAGCCTGTGACACATATACTGAAGGGCTGCAGTGGATATAATAGATGGTCATTTTGCCAGATTTAATAATTATACAAGTGCATTGAACATAACCACAATTAGATGAGTAAAACCATTTTGTTTACATATGGGAGGAGAAGAAAAATGTTGTGCACATGATGGTAGGAGAGACAGATAATAAGTCTAAAGATATTATGAAAAAAATCAACCTAATAAATTACAATTTGATATATGGGAATTCACAAGTACAATGCAGGAAGAGCATAAGTCTAAATAAACGCACAAGAGCATTACTTAGATTTGGGTGAAGAAGGGAAGGATAATGAAAACAAATACTACGGACAATAGGAGAGATAAGCATAGCCCTGAATAATATTCAGCAGTTAACATGGAAATGCTAGAAAAATAAGTAAGTAATATGATTTGCATAGCCAAAACCATCAGCAAAGCACATAGCCTAAAAACGTGAGTGATAAGAGCAAAGACATAAAATGAATATAAAAAAGGAAATGTATGTGAATGTAGGAGATAAGAGAAGATGCTGCAATACACATTCAGTGCTGTGATGCACAACAATCTATATGATTTTTATTGTTCATTTGAACCTGGTCAACTTCTCTTTTGAACAGTCACCAAGGCAATAGATGAAGGGAAAGTAGTCCACACAGCCTATCTGGACCTTGCAAAGGCATTTGACACAATACCCCACTCGGGCATCATAGATAAACTATCCAGCCTAAATATAAACCCCTATGTCACAAGATGGGTCGTAAACTGGCTCAAAGACAGAACCCACAGAGTCAGAGTTGCTGCAGCCATGTCAGACTCGAAACCGGTCACAAGTGGCGTCCCGCAAGATTCTGTCCTAGGACCTCTCTTGTTCGGTATTTACTTTTCTGAGGTACAGGCCAACGTGGGAGGACTATGGCTCACCAAGTTCGCAGATGACTGAAAACTGGGCGCCATAATCGACTCTCCAGCTGACACAAACATCCTTCAAATAGGTCTCGCAGAGACGGATAACTGGTGCCAGAGCCATGGTCTAAAGCTAAATGCCAAAAAGTGTATAGTCATACCCTCTGGTAAAATCAATGTGCCCACAAATTACCACATAGGTGGTAACCCATTAAGTACAGAGAAAGTAATTAGGGATCTGGGGACCCAAGTTGATAGCAATCTCTCCTTTGACAACCACATTGCCAAAGTGGTTAGAAAGACCTTCTACATAGCCCACCTCATCATGAAAGGATTCACATCTAGATCAAGAGAGGTAATTGTGCCCCTTTATTCATCCCTCATCAGGCCCATCATAAAATACAATGCCCCCTTTGGGATGTACCTTACCCGATGCCTGCAGCAATTAGAAAGATCCCAAAAGTACCTCACCAGGAGGATCAAGGGACTCAAACAGATGCCATATGCTGCTCGGTTAAAAAAACTCCAGCTCTACTCAGTTGCATACCGCCTACTTCGAGGCGATCTATGCCTGACATATAAAGCTATGTCCAACCCAGAATTAATGGACATGCTCCACCTCAGTAAATCTAAAACCCTTAGAGCCACGCGCTCGAGGGACTTGAACCTCAGCACAGAAATAAATAGAACATGCTGGAGGGACAGATTCATAACCCAGAGGCTCCCTTCTCTCTGGAATAGAATTCCAATTCATGTTAGGCAGAGCGCCTCACCGACTCTCTTCAAGAAGAATCTAGATGAGTGGATGGGGGATCGTAGGTTTGTCCCGGGGATTACTTCCGTGTCACTATTAGACAGAGGCACAGTAAACTAAACTTTAAAAAGGGCACAGTATACTCAAATTAAGGGGTGGCGTAAGCCAAACACAATCGGGCTAGGCTTATAAATGCCCCAGGGCAGATAGCCTAGTATGAACCTATGAACCTATGAACCTATGTGCTGAGTGTCAGAAGAGAAAACACTTTTCCAGGCTTTGCAAAGTTGCAATACAAATATGATATGGTAGAGACAGAGAAGAGGTTTTACAAGTGCAAACTATGTATAAAGAGTGCTTCAGAATAGAGTGCAGATAGGCAGTAGCATAGCTAGGGTGGGGTGAGAGGATCACCTACCCCAGGTGCAAAATGCCATGCGGGCAGAATCAGCCAATCTTGATCCCTAAAGCAATATTGCATTTGCAGTTAAACTGAACATTGTAACACTCCCTGTATGGTTTAAGCTGTAGCAGATGCTTGTCACACTGTAGCAAGCAGTTTACTACAGTTTAAAAGTAAAAAAAGAATAATTTTTAATCTGAATTCTGAGCATTGTATCACTCCATGAAGGCAGGGTATAGTTTGCTACAGTTTATAAGACTTTTTTTTTTGTTAATAAAACATGAGTGCCTACTGCTCCATGCAGGAAACATATAAACTGTAGCAACTGTTTGCTAGATTTGTAGCATTGCTACAGTTTATTACAAGATTTTTTTTTAAGTAAAACATGACCACCTAGCATTTTCTGTGTGCAGATAGGGTATAAACTGTAGCAAATGTTTGCTACATTTGCAAGAGGTGGGGCACTGCTTCACAGTAATGACACAGGACATTGGTTGGGCCAGCTATGCTTCTGCAGATAGGTAAGCAAAAGGAGGCAGCAGCAAAGTAAAGTACATCTGTGTGTGTACACGCAAATTAATGTGACAATATGAAAATGTTATAAATAGCTTAAAATAACTTAAACATTTTACTAAGGTGCTGATGAACCTCAGAAAACATATTGCTATTTTTACTAAGCTAAGGGCCATATTTTAAGTCATATGAAGCCAGCATAGGAATGCTTTGGTACCAGTTCAGAAAGGCCACTCCAACTGCAAAGCTGCTTTGAACAGAGCTAACAGTAAATGACTAACTGACCAATCCATTTTAATGTGCATTATGTTCATGGATAATATTTCCTGTGTTTCTCCACAGTAAAGACACTCCAAGAAATACATATACTAAATATTATGAAAATAGAGGCAAATACAGGAGACACATTTGATAGTCTAAGTGAACACAGCATTTTATTTGAGGGAATAGGAAGTGAAAAAATATCAAGTGGTATCCAGTGGTAACTCCAGTAGCACAGTCACACTGGAGAATCTCTTTCCATCTGAAACATGAAGTTGAATATGCCCTTGTCAAAAAATGTACATATTTAAAAGAATCCAATCAAACATCTTGGGATTTTCCCATAGATATTGTACAAAGCCATGCAAACATGATGAGGTCATAATTCAGACTGACATAAAAATAAATAAAACAGCAACACAGAATGAAAGACTCATCGCCTGTGATATGTGAAATAATAAATCTGCTGACTTGAAGAAGGTTGTTGGAAAACAGATTTAAGATTAGGAGCATTACTGCCTCTTTAATTATGTTGATCTATTGACATAGAACAGGGTGGTGCTTAGAAAAAAATACTGTGATAACATTATAATGTACAGCAACATGATGAAATCTTAAAAAATAAGAGTGCTGAGCAAGTTAAAGGGAATGGTCTGACATTAGACAGAGAAATATTATAATCTGTTCCCTCATGCAGATATGTATCACCTGATCCATTAAAAAGAAAATCAATCAATGACAATACCCTTCTTCCTACAAATGGTAAAGTATTAAGAACACTATTAAGTGAGCCTAATTACAGCTCCAGATTCATTAATGATTTTAGCACTATTACTATATCTCCATTTGTCTTTATTTAATTGTATCCTCAAACTCTATAAAGATTCTAATCTCAGATACTGTTATGTCCTGCTTTGAAACATGGTAGGCAATTATGCCAGAGGTTTGTGTACATTGTGGGGCAATCTTAAGCCAGGTATGAGATGGGAAGTATACAGTACTGTACCAAAAACTCATGGATAGATACTGAAAAAAGGTACAGCTACCAGGCAGAGAAAGAAGTATTATATATTTATGGACCAGTGAATCATATCAAAGGTATATATTTGGAAAAAATATTCCCTTTAAACACATATCATAAAGCCTTAGAAACAGCATTCAATAACCCAAAACTTGAACAACTGGGGAGGATTATCAACTATGATTACACTAACAACAGTAAAACCAAGAGAGAATAATACTGAACACAAATTATTTACAGATCCAAACAAATCTTCGGAAAGAATGAGACACGAAAAACTGAAGGAAGACTATGTCAGCATCGCTGCTAAATGTGTGCCCAAACAGTTCTAACATTTAGAAAAAAATGACACAGATATAGAGAAAGATAGCATAGTGCAGTGAGTTACATTTTACATCAGAAACAGATGTTAAACACAGTGAACACACATACGATGCTGCGATAATGATAATGTACATGAAATCAAAGGCAACTTACATTTCTACAAATGGAAATTCCCTGTTAAAAGGGAAAAGCCTGATCATACCCAGAGTTGTAACAGAGAAGAGTAGTGAAAACTAAAACACGTTCAGGAAAAAATTGTTTCCCATTATGGATGAACTAAGTGAAGAGGCATAAAAAAGACTGTGCTCTGCCAGAGCAACTCACAACACAACCAAAGTGTTTCCGTTCAGATATCATAACTACGTGTGGAGGCACGCACTAAAAGAATGATTGGATTACATGGGCATGTGTATAGCAAAGACCATTTGTTATCGACTGCTGCATCTACATCAGTTCTTATTCTGATACCAGACTCTGACAGAACTTTTCATATTTTTTCACAGAGGGAATAATAAACACTGACAATGGATCTCTGCTCAGAAGATTTACTGAAGCATAAGGTTTGACACTTATATGGGAACACATTTATTATATGTTAATAGGATGATGAATTTGTAGCCAGTGCCTCTAAAACATAAAAGTACACAGAAAAAAAGGGTATAGCATGGAAACAACTAGATGTGCAGTATGTTCAGCTGATAGAAACGTTCAATTCACCTTGGGGTGGGTCAAGTCCAGCTAATAGGTCAGAAAACACCATTTTACACAGGCCATCAGACTTTATGGAAAGGTGAAAAACAAAATAGGCATGCATCCTTTTTTAAGTCATTCAGATAAATGTGTCTATGTCCTCCAAAGAGCTTAGAAAGACAGTTAAGAAATCACCATGTCTTGAAGACTGTTTGTAATCTATAATTACTGCACATTAATTCTAATATGTGAAAAATAATATTTATTTATGAAAAATGTAATACATTTCAGATATATACTAAATAATACAATTCAAGGCTTCTCTATACCTGGTTACATGTAATATGGATGACATGAAACATCTTAATTTGTATTCCCTGATTTTAAACTGCCCAGTTGGTTTTTGTATTAGAAATCATTTCAGGAGTAGTTTCTGTTTGTGTACTACTATTGATTTCAGATCTCTAGACCTTCCTTTTTCTTTACAATTGTCGAGTTAATATACATGGTTAAGGTAAGTGTGGGGATAAAAGCCCTTACATAAAAATATGCAGGAGGTTGTCCTAATGAAAAAAAAAAGCTTTTTTGATACATTTTGTTGAGATGAAACTTTATTTGGTTTGTTTCATCTCATTGTGACTTTAATGAGTTGAACTTTGTGAAATATAGCAGAATAAGTGTTGTCTAAAATATATTACTGCACTGCCAATGAAAACAGGATTGCTAACCCCCCCCCCCCAAAAAAAAAAAATGATCATATAAGCACATGTTACGTAAAATAATTTGAAAGTTCTAAAAAACTTTAGAAGAACTACTGGAAGCAAAACACATGAATGTTATATCTGAAGAAGATGTGTTAAAACTCTGGAATGTTAAGTTTCAAAACAAGAATCATGGATGTAATGCTTGAGAATAAAATCAAAGTAAATAATGTATTTACAAACTCTTGGTTTGAGTGAAAACAAGTACAGTTGTGTAAATGATCTTACCTTATTAGTAAATGTTTGAATGATCATTGCTCAGGTAGCTCATACTGTATGGGTTATAGCCTGCTAAGGATATAACAGCTGGCCAGCTTCCAAAGCTTCAGGGTACCTTCCATGTACCCAAACCATTAACCAGCTTGAGCTGAGTTAACTAATAATCAGGTTTGAGAATTAAAGCCATTCAGAGCTTTCATGCCAACAGGGAGAGTCAGGTAGACTAAATCCCTGAGAAGGACAATGCTAGGAAAATAATAAAAAGAAAAAATAATAATAATAATAATAATAATAAATGTCTACATTGTGGCATAAAAACATATAAAAACAAGAGGGATTATTCAAATATCTAATGTTAAGACATGATTACTAAAGAACTGTACTACATCCTTCATATGGATCACTGCAGTAAGCAATGCTATGTGGGTAGATAACCATAGCTTATATTGACTTGAGGAAGGAAGGAAAAGGGTGCAGAAGCCCCAAGAGAAAGGTCCTAGCAAAGCCTGTCCTACGCCAAGAAGGAATCGAGTTCATAGTGCTTTGTAAAAATGTATAAAGCAGACAAACTTGGATAGAGTCTAGAAGTATGAAGCCAAGGCCATGGCAGAATAAGTTTTGACCCTGTCTGGAATAATTTTGTTGTGTTGGATATAACAAAAGGTAATTCCAAGAGACAATCATTAGGAAACAATATGAATAAGCACAGGTTGTCCTCCTTTTATTTACTTACTTATTTTATTTTGTTAAGAAGAAAAGAACATTAGATTAGAGATCCTGTAATATTTTGCTCTGACAAGATAGTACCGGAGTTGTTGGTGGACATCCAAGAAAAGTATCTTATCTCCTTCATATAAGGTTCTGTAAAGAAGAGAGGCAATGGAAAGCTTGGTTAAAGGAAAACTTGGATACAGCTTTATGTATAAATAAAAGATTAGTTCTAAATGATACCATATCTTTTGGAAAATGAGATAAGGTTGATGCACCATATGAGCTTGAAACTCAGGTATGCTTCTTGCAGAAAATTTGAGAACTTAGTAGTACTGCATTCCATGACAAGAGCCTCAAGACAGCCAGATGAGCTGGTTCAAATGGAGCAAGTGCTAGTTATATTAACAGTAAATTAAGGTCTCAAGTAGGAGCCACCTGAAATCCAGGAGGCTTCATAAGAAATATCACTTTCAGAAACATGTTTCACAAAAAACTGCACAGAAAGGAGATCCATGGGCAGACATGCTGAAGTAGCAAGCAGATGCACCTTGATTGAGATGAAAGACGGCCATAGGATGATAACTTACAAACAACATACAGTGAACACACACCCCATACAGGTGCAGTTTCTTTTTTGGCACTAACTGTAAAATCTTTTCCCTTTAGTAGTAAATGATTTTTCATAGCAGGATTTATTTCCTCCTTTGAAACTGTTGCAAATCCTCATAAAAAGTTGTTGAAAAAAATATAATTTGAAGATCCAGGCAGCCAGTCAGAATTGTTATGGTTGGGATGCCTGAAACACCCCTGGTATTGTGAGAGTAGATCCAGTTTGTGAGGAACTTGTGGTAACTGCCCCTGACCATTCCAAAAGAAAGGAAAACCACTGTTGTCTGGGCCAGAAGAGATTCACCATAACAATCTTTAAAGAATCCTTCTGAGTCCTCAAAAATACCCTGTGAATAACTGTAAAGAATGGAAAAGCATACAGGGAAAATCCTGTCCAAGGAAATGAAAAGTCATCTGGCTTTTGTGCCTTCAAGGATTGAGACATGGAACGGGAATTTGCCAGCTAATAGCTAAGAGTGGAGAAAAAAGATCTGTTTGAAATGTTCCCCACACATGGATAAATTCCTGGCATACATGAAACACAGTTTTCATTTGTAAGAGTCTTTCCTAGTCCTGCTCAGCATGTTTGCCACATAAGATGCCTTTAGGGTGAAATTGTTTTGAAATGTTTTACCCTAGGCTACCCATGGCTAGTCTGCAAAGAAGATAAGAACTGGTTGTCCCTTGCTTGTTTATCGTACCACTGCGGTGTTGTCTGTAAACACTTGCAAGTGTCCCTGGGACCAATAAAATAAAGAGAAAGATTTGAAAATATGTATACGTGACTGTACATATATATTATTTTATGTGCTTCAGTCTGTCTTGTTTGTATGAAAGACCTTGTACTTTTATCCCAATAGACATGGTTCACCAAGAAAAGTCTGAGTTGTTTGTAGTGATCAACTGTGAAGCAAAAAGGCAAAAAACAAACTAAGAAACAGTGCTGGCAAGAAGTCAGCGTACCAAGGCTTCCAGGACAAATTGTAGTTGTAGAGCAAAATGCCCAAAGTTAACAAATCTCACTGAGAAACCTCCTTGTAAAAGCAGATAAACTGGTGAAAATCCAACTCCAGAAACAGCATAGAAAACGAAATCTTCTTTAATACAGAATAAAACAAGCGCTTTCGCCTGGCGATCCCAGGCTTTATCAAGTTACAATGTTGTTCTGGCAATGCAGTGCATTTATATTAAACTGCTAAGCCAATTAAACAATTAAAAATCACCAATTACAATAATCAGGATCAATTAATTAAAACATTCAGTCAAGCTGTTTTAAATTGCTTTGCACAACTTAAAAATGCCAATTACAGCTCTCTAAAACTTGGATTTAAAACCAAAAAATTTCTTTAAACAAAGTGCTGAAAATAATCATAAATAATAAACCTTGACATTAGTACTAATGCAAAACTGATAATTTTGCAGCTTTCAACTAATGCTAGCTTGAATGCAGTGAGGAGTTACAAGATATTTAAAACTCACATCTATTGTTCTATTGTCAAAACCTATGTGAGCCAAAAAAATGAGGAGATAAGACTGTAGTGATCAACTGTATTGGAGATAGAAGATAGTAAGAAGACCTAGATTTTGAAAAATAGGATGTCGCCTGTAAAAAAATCTCCTTATTCACAAATCACAAAGCTGGAAACGGAACTGTCATGGGATATGGATATTGAAACGATAAAGATTACAAGTACCAATGCATTTTTGTCATGTGGAGTCTAACAAAAGGTACCATGAGAATCATAGATGCTATGAGACCCAGAATTCTGAGGAATTTCATCCCTGAGACCTAAATACAGATCAACTTTTTTCTGTGGAAGAAAAGCTCTTTGAACTGAGGTGTCATAGAGACAGTCCAGAAAAATAACCATGCGAGAAATCAAGAATCAAGAATAAAGACATCTGTAAATTCTGCTGGAATCCCAGTCTGTGCAGGACATCCTTTATCCAGCTGTGAGATTCCTGAAACACTCTGAAAAGAAAGGTCATTCATCTAAATAAGGAAATATGTGTACACCCTGCAGTCTGCAGTAGGCTGTCACAAGATCCAGGTGATTTATATATACCCTTATAGGAGTGGGTAGATAAAAGAGTAATGCAGAGTAACTGATAATTAGATCCATAGTCAGAAAACCTTTAGAAACATCTGACATGGGCATCTAGGAATGTGATGAAATGCATCTTTTAAAAATCTATGGTTATTAAGTGATAACTTAAAGAACTTGATAAAAGAAAAAAACAATGACTAAAACAGTTTCCCTAAAAGAGGAAGGAGCGCTCCTAACACCACCCTAGAGAGTATATGCTCCATAGCACGAGAGAAATAAGAGTACAGTCTGGAGAAAAAGGGAGAACTCCTCAAAAAGGAGTGAGAGACTTCCACTGCCAAAAGTCACCTAGATGAATTTAGGGCCTCCCAGGGTTTGAGGCAGGAAGCCTTGTAAATAATTATACAGACTTACTAGACTCTCTTTAGTTCTGAGTAGTTGGAATGTCCCTGTCATAGCTTTTCACACATTTGCTTACCAGCAGCTTGCTGAGACTATTTATTTTACCTTAAAAGAAATTAAGAGGGAGATCATTAAATCCCTTGGTAAAGTTGAAGAAGAAAGTCTGAACAAATATGAGAATCTAGTAATCAGCATATCTGTCTTGTTACAGTTCATACAGACCTCTGAAGCAAATGGTCAAAAAACTAACTTGCTATCCTTGGTAGACTTCAAAACATTGTTTCTAATATCTTCTGGAAGATTTTGAGACTTTAACCAAGAAAACCTCCTAAAAAACAGTTTCAGTGGCAAGATCACTTAAAGCCACATCAGCAAAATATATTTCATAGAGTGGGTAGCCACTTGAGACACAGAAACAATCCATTACACAAAGGATATTACTATTCAAAAGAGAAAACAATGCCAAAACATTTATCATGTGATCAGAAAAGCCAAGCAATAAAAAATCCAAGCTTGAAAGCTGAGAATTCCAGAAACAAGTGTTGTGGAAAAATTAACTTTTTTTCACAACTGTCAAATGCCTTTCCACCCTAAAAGAAAAGGAGCAAAATATAATGAAATGTTTAATAGCAGCAAGCATCAGAAACACAGTAGTTGTTAGGTCTGATCTGGCAAGAGCAAATCTCTCAACTGTCCTGATTTTTGCAGAATGTCCAGATTTCTGCCTCGTATTTTTGGACGATTCCTCATAGCATGTGTTTTTCTGTATTTTTGTGGTAAATCAGTGAGAACTGAATTTATTAAATAATGACAGGCATTTGAGTTTCAGACTTCATATCCTTCAGAAAATGCATGGTAAAATAAGTTCTTTTAATCTAGCAACTTTCTAAGTTTATAACAGCACTACTTAAATTTTGTCCCTATTTTTGGGGCTTTGTTCCCCCATAATTGTTGTCCTTGTCCAGATTTATTTGTGCTAAGAGGTTGACAGCTATGGGTAAGAGTGTATAAAAACTTAAAAGATGAAGGGACTCTGTACAAACTATTTGCACTCTACGGGCATCAGACTCATTACCCTCTAGAAAGGTACAAGCTATAACAAAACATCATCTAGAGCAGAGAGAAAAGAAGGAATAGAAGCTTCTGGAAATTCTAGTTGTAACAAAACAAAATACTTCCTAAAAGACTAAGAAGCATTACTGTTTTCCCACTGAAATATCTGTTTCTTTCTTGTAATAGTTAAAGAGGATCCTTCAGAGGGACTGTCTGAAGCACACTCTCCTCAGAATCTGAGTCAGACGTCTGTGGAAAGAAACACAATCTGTCCCTCACAATCATTTAGAAGTCCAGTTTCTTGAATCTCTGCAGAAAATGTGGAATCTCTTCTTCTTTTAACAGAAATAGATATATAGGAAGTATCAAAAGCCTGTACTAAACCTTGATCCAACCCAATAAACTACTCCTGTCTAGGGTAACTGAGACAGCAAAAAGATATGTTTAAGTTTTTATCTCTTTTTGACAGGAATAGATGAAGATTCAGAAATGACATTGCCAGCAAAAATGTTCCTAGGGATGGGTGCTACTTTCTAGATAGAAAGGCATTCGCTGTCCCTTTCTTCTAAGAATGACAAGAGTGGTTCTACCTTGCCCAATACAGGCACTCTGACAGTTGTAAAGGGCATGCCTAACTTCTAGTCCATGTTGGCTATAGGGACTACATCAGCATTTTTCTCAACTTTAAAATTAATATTTTTCAAAAAAAGTACAGATTCTGTCATAAAAAGTTGTTTGTTTGTCTTTCAGCTTTTCACGGTTAGGGGTCGCCACAGCAGAACTCCAGTTCGCTAATGATTGGCAGTAGATTTTTATGGTGCTGAGTTGCCAGCTCGAGGTCCAACCTTCAATGAAGGCACGCCCATTCATGCATGTCTTTCGGAATGCCACTCGACCGTGGGGAGGACATGCAGACTCCAGACAGAAGGCACTCCCCACACTCCAGCTGAGAATCGAACGGGAGAACCTCTTGCTGTGAGGCAACAACGCTACCGCTGCACCTCCACAGAATAAAAAGTAAAGTAGGTTATTTCTCCTAGAGGAACTTATCTGCCTGGAAATCAAACAATGTTAGCCAACAAATGATCCTCAAAACCTAGCAAGAGTACAGTCTTCAGTGGCAGGAAAGCTCTGAAGGGTTTGGCACCCAAACCTGACTTTTAGTCAGCTCAGCTCAAGCTGACTAATAGTTTTGGAAGCTGGCTGACTGTTGTATCCTTACCAGGATGTAATCCACATGGCTTAAGCTTCTGCAGCAGCAATCAATACGAAGAACATGAACGCACTTTAAAACAGATGTTTTTTTTTCTCATTTTCAAACAGTGGGAGAAGGAGTAATATGGTGTTTAAGCCAAACAGTGTGAACAAACTAAAATAGTCTGATGTCTAAAAAGCTAGTAGATTCCTTTATAGCCTGATTCAGTAACCAAGAATAATCAGTGTATAACCACAGCTGATCTGCACTTCTTCTGGTAGTTTAGTAGCACTGTCATAGCAGACACTTCAGTAATTGAAACTATTTCACTCAAGTACACTTCTTTTCATGGCTAAAATGGTAACATCCTGACTTGATTAGTACTACAAAGTAGGTTGTTTATTGGTTATTCTTGCACATCCAGAAGTAAGACCAAAACTTAAGAAGTACAAATAATTCATTAACCTCATTATGCAGTTGTTGCTATTTGGCTACAATATATTCCAATGCTGTTTAATGCAGTCCTGTAGAAAACTGAAAAAAAGAATGTATTGTATGATGGTGTAAGTTTTGTTACTGCTGCATGTAGTCACATGGGAAGTGGCTCCTTCACATAATTAAATTACTGTAATTTAATTCTGGCTTGTCTCCTCTGGTGAATTTATGTGTGAGACACACACACACACACACACACACACACACACACACACACACACACACACACACACACACACACACACACACAGAGACATAATTATATATATATATTTTTTTAAATAAGATCATCCAAGTGGAACACTACAATAAATAGCATAATGGATAGCTGGGTATTTATGGAAACAAGAAAATTGTGCACCTTTTTCAGTTATAGGTACAAAAAATACAAAACCATTATAGAAATGTATTTTTGTCAACTCATCTAACCACCCATTACACAAAATACTTCTATTAACTGAACTGCAGAATATGCAAGCCCATTTGCCAATCTGTAGTAAAAACTCCTCTACCTTGCTACAGTCCATAATACATCAGACATAGGGGTCTTGCAAATGCAGCATTTTCTGTTAATTGGCATATGTAGTGGGGAGGTTGAAGATGAATATGTTGACATAGAAAATGTGGATAACTTAGCTCTAAATGGCTAGTGGAAGGATTATACCTGAAAATTAGACAAGATTGTATAACTAAGAAAAATGAATCTGAAGTAATTTATGCACATGTATAAAAAGATGAGTTTATATACAGATCCCTAATGAACAAAAAATGTAGTCAAGTTTGTTTTATTTATATATATATATCTATATATATATATATATATATATATATATATATATATATATATATATACACACATAAAACCCTCGACCATGCTATATATGTCTACAATCAATTCCAACTATATAAATATAAAGCATAATAGTAATTATGAATCCATTAATGCTTGCCAAGGCCAGTACCTTTTTGTTAAATAAGTTTCATCTCTCGAAAGGTACTCCATTTGTAGTATTCTTTCTTATACTGGGTGATTCACCCACATAATAATAAATACAAAACTAATGATAATTCAATACAGACTGAAGGTGATGGTAGGGATGGGGCATCAGTGTGAAGTAAGGTGGGACGTGAGGGATTACAAGAGTGCACCGAGATGAAGGGAAATTATGGACAGCCGACGTATTGTACAGGTTCTGAATTATAGAATCTGTAGACAGGCTACCGGTAGATAAATTCTGCCTAGAAGACTGAATAGGAACCTCCTTTAATCTTTGCTGACACCATCTAACCACAGCTGGTTGCAGTGCTGTGTATTTATTGGTCAATAAAACATCTTGGATGCCATGATGGGAAGATGTCTGGACACTGAGAAAAGAACCCAGTAAAAGTACAGAATATATTTCATATTCATGAGATTCTAAAAGCGTTACAACTCATTCATTGCAGATTGGTGTAAGGGAACATGTTCTTTATGTGACAAACAATGAAAAGTAATAATTGTGTATTTAATTATGCTTAAGAATATGGTATGGAAAATTTTCAAAGCTCCAACTGTTAGAAGTGATTTATACAGCAAAAAAGGGATAATTAATATATTGTATATTATATGGCTAGTACAGTTTTCAGATTGTTTTATCGCCACATGAATATAAAGGTCCAGATGAATAACTTTAGTTTTGACCAAAGTAAACTTCAGGATCTGAAGTAAGGTTATCTTCAGGACATATAATTTTATTGTGTTTGCTTCATTTCAAGGTGAAATTTGCACACATATATCTATCTAATTATAAATTGGACACAAATACAAAACAAAAATGTTCTAAAAGTAACCTAACTTCAGATCCTGAAGTTTATTTTAGATTAAGTTAATTTTTGAATAAAATGTTTTATCCATTCATCTATTTATAATTCTCTCTTTCTATAAAATAGAAATTCTAATCTTGATTATTTAGTAGGCTATGCAGTATATACTCATGGCATTAACTTTTACTGTATTGTCACAGGCAGAACTAGTGAAATGAATTATCTTGAGATACTGTGACATAGACAACAACATACTTTCAGTTTTCTGGAACTGAGATAAACATTTGTCTTTTTTGTACAAAGAGGAACCCAGCAAAGGTGCCCTGTAATTTCTTATTAGCTTTACCTATAAAGGCTCCAGAGCAAACTAAGATACTGTAACCTGCTTACTGAACGACAGTAACTGTTCCCCAACAGACTGCTATATTGACAATCATGAGTAAATAGTAAAGATCCAGAGGTATAGCCCAATGGAGAGCAAAGAAGATACACATCACTTCATTAAGCCCATTATAAATGCTATGCTTTATAGCTGGTGAACCAGGAAAAAATTTATGTAGACCAATGACAAGCAGTCTTTGTAAGAGAGGTTTAGGACTTTATCGGGCTGATTTTTTTAGCTAGTGGCTTTTAATTGATCTAATTAAGAAGAGATGAGATGAATGAACTGAAGAGGGGAAAGTGGCCCATATAATGGGTGAATACTGTGCTCAGACAATAAAATCAATTACATTTTAATTCAAACCGCACTTTTTGTTTAACATGACATATGGTGGCATTGTGGCAATCGAATAAGAATTTGCTGACGTTCATGTAACCATTTTGAGTCACACTTGTAGAAAGATATTGCAATAACTAATTTCTACATTACAGAAATACATTTTTCTGAGATGATACCATTTATTAGAATAGCTCTGGCATATCACTTATTTTGCTAATGCTAAGAATTGGAGTGGTTGAGCATTGTTTTGTAGGAGGCACTGGTTTACATTAAGTAAAAGTTTTCAAATCAGGCTGCAGGAAAAATATATGAGCAAATTCAATACGATAGTATTTGCACAGTGTTGAGATATTTACCTTTATATATAAAGTAATTCAAGAATTAAAAAAAAAACTTTTAATGAAGTATCACAGCATGCTAGATCTCAGTATGCATTTGAGTGAGTTGCTTTGTATGAGCAGTAGATTTAAATTATATCATGTCATAAGTGCTTCCAACAAATAAATTTTAAGTCTATAACTTTAAAATAAATCATTTGGTATTGTAAAACTGATCAATGCAAAGAATATAGGGGGACTACCACAGATGACCTAAAACTGCTTAACACTTTTCACTGATGTTCTGGAAATTGATTCAGAAAGATACTGACTCAAGTGAACATCTCACACTTGTCTTACAAGATTTTCTTGATAAAGTATTCCAGAATACTGCTGATAAAAGACAGTTTCGGTATTTATATATTTCTTTACAAATTTATTTATATTTGCTGACCATATCAGCTCTTTTCAGGTTCAACCTGGGGAGTGGGACACTTACACAATAAGTAGGAATGTATAAAAAGTACACATATATAAAACAAATAAAAATGAACTCAACACATATGACAGAAACCAGTGGATCTACATCAAAAGATATAATAAGAGCAAGTATACAAGTACAAATTACACACATTTCAATAACATAGTTGTCACCTTTCAGTTGAATGAGGGTTAAAATCCAATTGTTTAAGGAGTCCAATTTAGATCAGCAAATAGCAAAGATAGTAACAGTGAAGAGCAGCTTTACAGGGTAGAAGAGAGCATAGAAACAATAGTTGTTGAAAACTATGAAGACAGAAAGCAATAACATGGTGTATCTTGGCTTAAAATGCACAAACATTTTAGCCAAGGCCACAATACTTCCAGTGCTTAGAAATCTGTGTGATTGCACTATGTCTAAACATTGACATTTTGCATTTTGCAACTTCTTGCAAGTGGACTTTAAATTTTGTTCTGAATTCAGAGTAGATGTTTAAACTCCTAATAGAGGGTGGGATGGATCTCCATACTTTGAATCTAAGAATTGAGATGCTGACATTGTTGCATTGGCATTTTGGAACAAGTGTATGGAGAGAGGGTATATTTTCTGGCCTTGAGGGGAGACTATAGATGCATTTTCTTATCGACAATTTTCCAGTTACCTATGAGAATTAATTTAACTTTAATAGTGTGAAAAGAAGAGAACCCAGAATGCAGTCTTATTTCTCCTGGAAAGTAACCAATATGCCCCATTTACAAGTGAGCAATGAGGCTGCTTTCAAGATCAGATGAAAAATGAAGTTGGTTGTAAATTCATGTTCATTTTTGAGACTAATACAATTACTGGAATTGCATAACTTTCTCTTCAGCAGCTTTCCCATCTGCAGATGAAAGGAAAATTGAATATCTTCCATGCCATGAATATAAACCTTTGAATATAAGATCTAGTCTGCCTGACTTGATGCTGGAAGGGTAATCCTTGTTGTAGGCATAGACCTAGATATCTGACTTTTTACAGACTTTAAATGTTGATATTAATGTAAAAAAAATGATGATTGTGTACTGAACTTGTCAGGGATTGATTTAACAGATGTGGAAAATGCAGTATTAAATTGTGATCTGAAGTACATTCCAACTGTTATGCCAAGAGTACATATGTTAAACAATGATGTGCTTAAGTTACATCTGCTTTGTCATTTTTCCAATAATAGAAGTATGGATGTTTCTGTGAATTCTGAAGGGGTGAAACTTCCTTAGATGGTAGTATTTCTACTGAGTTTTTTTCATGAGTCGTTTTCTGAGATGGAACAATATAGAAATGCATACTGTTTATTGGATACAGGAAAAATTAAAGGCAGAAATGACTATATCCCTCCAATGAAACTATAGCACAATTTTCTAGTATGCTGAACTTTTCGGTAGAAAAAGCATTTTTAATATTTTTAAAAGAAATATAAAATGGAAATGTAGAGTATAATTTGTCTAAAAATGAGTGGTTGGCTCTTAAAAATATGAGTGAAAGGAAGAATGTGATTTTTAAACCAACAGATAAGGGGAACAAAGTGGTAATAATGAATAATGCACAGCATTTAAAAATGTATTTAGACAATCTTGCAAATAGAGAAGTGTATAGGGAGGTAATATGGAGCAATTATGAAGCAGCTCTAACCTCATTTACTGAATTAATTCAGAGAGGCTATAGGTTAGGATATTTTACCAAAAGAGATGTGGAGAAAAAAATTTGTATAGATGGGTGTACTATTGCAAAATTCTATTGCCTCCCAAAAATATATAAAAATATTATAGTCCCAGTGGCTCAAACAATTGTTTCTGCATGTAACTGCTTCCTTCATAATGTGGGTGTTTTACTACATGAGTATTTGATACTAGTAGTGGAGAAATTGTCTTCATATGTAAAAGACACTTTTGATTTTCTTAACAAAGTGAAATCTGTGAGATGGAGTAAAGACAAATATTGGATAGTAACAGATGTGAAGAACTTGTATACTAACATTTCACATGAATTAGGCATTGAAGCTTTAAAGTTTTTCTTAGGGGAACCCCCTTTGTCTTATTACTTGATTGACTTGGTCCATTTTTGTCTCATAAATATTTTTTTAAAATTTAATGGTACTTTATCAACAAATTAATGGTACAGCAATGGGGGGAGGCTTTCACCCCCATGTATGCAAACCCTTTTATGGGACATTTTGAAGTGGAACATCTCTATAGAATGGACTTTTTTCAGCATCATGTAATAAAATATCACCGTTACATAGATGATTTAATCTTTCTACGTGAGGGGGTAGATCTAACGTAACTTCATTTATCCAGGGACTTGATAAAAACAGATTTGGAATAACGTTTGAAGAAGGGGGGAATATTAAAACTAATGTTCATCAGAAATTTGATGATATTAACCATTCTCTGGATGTAACTAGTTGTCATTCACCCCACTTGATTAGTGCGTTTCCTTATAATGAGTTGTTACAAGTTAGTAGACTAACTAATGATAGCAAAACAACTTCTAGATGAAGTATCTCAAACATGTATAATGTTTGAGAAAAGTGTTAGTAGACTAACTAATGATAGTAAAAAAACTTCTAGATGAAGTATCTCAAACATGTATAATGTTTGAGAAAAGGGGTTATAGTACCCAGTCTATTCAGGTAGCAAGGAATAGATTGCTGCAAAGCCACCACTGTGTCAGTTTTAGTAAATACAATGGCAAACCAGACAGAAATGTAAGTGATAAAATTGTGAAGAGAATGTTTTCCGTGACTACATATAATGTTCTTTCGGAAAAACTATTAGAGATAATTATGTTCTATTGGAATTTCTTGCTGCAGGATACGTTTTGGGGGGAAGTTCTCCCCCCAAAAAATCCTATTTCTCTTATAGATGTGGTAAAAGTATTAAAGACATGCTGGTTCATGGTCAGTTTGTATTTCCAGTAGAAGTGCCTAGAAAGTCTATATATGAATTTGGTTTGAAACCTTGTGGACATTTTTCAATATGCAATTTTACCATTCCTTTTTTTAATTATATAAATGGACAAAGGTATTCCCCATGTGATGTATATAGTTGTAACACAGAAGGAGTTATCTATGTTCTAAAATGTGAATGGAATGTCTTTTATATAGGGGAAACAAACAGAGTTTTCATGTTAGATATTTAGAACATCTTAGAAATATTAAAAATCAAAAGTTAGACAGTCCATTGGGGCTACATTTCAAGATGCATCATGGTATTGATGGTAAAAATTTAAAAGGCACTGTTATAGAAAAAATTAAAAATGTTCCAGGCATGTGTTTAAAAAGTAAGTTGCTTCATAAGGAGGCAATTTTCATCTTGAAGTTTGGTACTCTGTTTCCAAAAGCGTTAAACAGGGAACTTAATTGGAAGTGGGTGCTATAATTAAATAATTGTTTTATTGTTTAATTTGTTTATCTAATTTTTTGTATAAATACATGCATTATGGGAATGTGATTTTATACTCTGTTAAAGGCATTTGTCCGAGGTGCTAGAGTAAGAACTTTGTATTTTCTTACACAAACAGAATTTTTCTGCTACAGTAAATTCTGTTGGATTATTTGGTGTTGTCATTTGTATTTCTACTACAGTGGTTGCTTCACTAGATATTTGAAGATATTTGAAGCACTGCAAACTTTTAAAGGCTTTTGGTCATGAACAAAGATGGGCCATTCTAGGTTTTGGAGGTGCTGAGGATAAGCAGCCTATTGGTCTTTCATTTAGCAACTATTAAGATAAGGAAAGTACTTTGTCTTCATCATATTGTATAACAGGAAGCTGTGGGTAGTCATTGGGGAGTTTATTAATATATAATGAGAAGTACAGAAGGGACAGTATTAATATGTCTAGAACACATTTGACCACGGTTTCTGCATATGGGGCAGAGGAGATTATTTTCACTGAGAATCTCAAGTTAGAAAAGAAAGTTTAAATTATGTGATGTTGTTGCTTATTTCACTGGTAATTATGGGATGTGAAGGATGGTTTGGTTTATTAGGTCAGAAACAACTAATTTGTTCTGTAAAGCAGTGCCATTCAAAATTGCTTTAACATTGCAGTTTGCACATATCAGGGCTGTTTTAATGAAGCTTCTTTCCCCAGTTGATATTACAAATGGTTGTCCAGTAGGGTCAAAGCACTATTTTACTGTTTCCCAACAGAATAGTGAATATTTTTGACTAATAACCTGCTTGCATGAGATGCACAAAAGATATTATGTAAAATGTTAAAGTTTTGTGAGAATAGAAGGAAAATAAAATTAGCTCTTACTGGGAACTTGGGGGAGGTGACTCTAGAGTTAAACAGTGGTGCTTCAGATGAGAGAACAAGTTAATAAATCTGAATAATATTAATAACCCCCCACAAAAAAAAAAAAATAGATGCATATGCCAAAGCAGATTTCTTGTCTCATGAATAATATTGCAGCAATGGACTAAAATATTTCATTTTTAAGTCTAAACACTCTTCTACAGACCTGTTACTCAGCCCATATACTATATTTATGTCTGGAAATTTCCTGCTCTTTTTCTAGATGCTGAATATGTGTATTTTATGATCACAGGCACCAAGTCAACCATCTTCTTAACACTACAGTGAAACTGTACATCCTGGAAGATAGGATGCACACTTCTGGAATATGTATTTCTATGCCCCTGCATCCCCACGTGTTTCCTTTATTTTGAAAGACATTCCCATCTCCAGGTTTTATGGCTGTCTAAGACAATATGTTGCAGCACTGATAGCTAGTATTTAGTAGGCTATATAGTCAACAAAATGGACATCAACTTACAGCCATGGTTAGTGTACCTTTCAGTGAAATATAATCGTTTCCTGTGCAGTCATCAAAAGTAACTAATTTTGACCACTTATCAAATGTGCTGAGTAGTTTATAGTGTTTCATATACACATGTTATAGGGTTTGCTACAGGTGTTCACATGCTGCTAGCTTGCAGTACATCTGGTCATTTCCACTTGCTTGAAAAAACCCCTAGTAGCCTTATCTTCCATTTCTATATAGCCCTCCCAACATCCAGTCCTATATACTACATAGCCCTACCAGAATCTAAATCCTAAACCTCAAAATCCCATGCAGGTCCCAACCCAATTCCTCAGTCCCTTACCCTAAACCTCCAGTCACCCCTGCTTAATGCAAAAGTCCCCAGTTGCTCCCTCAACCTAAAACTCTATGTCAGCGTCCCTAAACCTAAGTTACCCAATCGTTCCCAAACCATAAAACTCACTAAACCTTAAAGTCCATTCCCATTCACCCTATGATAAAATCTCTTTCCAATCCAAAATCCTACCCACCACTCCCTAATCTTAAATCCTTCTACTGCCTCATTTCCACCGCTGCTTTCCCAAACTAATATTTGAGTTCAAGCTTATACAAGCTACCACGGCTCAACTCCATGGTTTTGAGACAGTTGGTTTGAGTGACTGGGAAAAAAGCAGATTTATTGAACCCTGTGTTGAAATGTTTTATAACTGAGAGCCAGTCAATGAACTAGGCATGTTTTTCTGGATATTACTTTTTCCAATATTTGTTAGTGTCATCCCAAGTTTGTTATTTAATAATCCATTAACATTTTATTTAGTTAACATTTAGTTATTTATTTTTTGGTAACTAGGTTAAATACATTATTTCTGTTGGACGTAACTGATTTCAACAGGTTGTATGTGCCATGCAACTCAACATATAAAAGGGTGTTGAGTTTATCTGCATGTTTCTTGAAAGGACAATATCCTTGGATAAAAGTCTGAAATAAAAAAAAAAAAGTGTTTCCAAGGAGAGGTAACAAATCCTAATATGTGAACTTGATTCAGTTTCTTCCATATAGATGTAGTCCTAACTAACACAATAATACATTTATGGAATGCTCTTCTGTTACTTCATTGCACACTTCAAATCCAGCAATTGACTATATTTGTGACTCAATCTCATTTTTTTTAATATGAAATTATTTGTTTATTTAATTACCTTATTTATGTTTGAGTATATTTATTTATTGGGAAAGTACAATTAAGAGCAAGCATGCAAGGATTAGAACATACTAATCATGACTAAAAGCAAAAAAAAATGGTATTTTTGACAAAAATTAACTAAGATAAACATTTATATAGCAGTGTGAACAATAATGTTGTTAGGCAATAATTTAAAGTACTTACAATATGTACAATAATTCTATGATTCATGTGCCTTAATACTATAAGAAGACAACGTTCTAGGCCTGGTGTACTGAAGCATGGTGTTTGGGGTGTCAAAACAGAGGCATTGCATTAAATGAAAGTTATATTTTTAAGGAGTGACTGAAGGAAGAAATAGAGAGTTTCTAAAGTTTGGAAGAATACATTTCCAAACTGATGGAATAAGTTTGGGATAGGCCTTTTCTGTGCAGCTCAAGGAAATGGGGATATAAGATTATTAGCATTGAAAGCAGATATGTACAGTGTAATGGTTATCTAACCTAGATAGGTATGCAAAAGGAAGGTGAAAGTTTAAGAAAATACATTTTTTGACAGAAGAATCAAATAGTTGGAAAGATCTAAGACTAACATTTAGAGTATTGGTGGGAAGTTTACACTACAGTGGTGCACTTTACCAAGTAACATGTGATAAAATAAAATTTTATGTTTCTATTGGCAAAAAATGGAGAGATGCTTGTACTTTATATAAGAGGTGTACATTTTTATGATGGTTTTAGTCATAGCTGCAGTGGTGGTGCTGCGGTAGTGTTGTCACCTCGCAGTAAGACGTTGTCCTGTTCGATTCTCAGCTAGAGCATCTTCTGTGTGGAGACATGCGTGAGTGGGCATACCTTCGTTGAAGGTTGTGCATCAGGGCTGGCAACTCGACATGTAAAAATCTACTGCCAATCATTAGCGGACCGGAGTTCCACTGTGGCGACCCCTAACTGGGAAAAGCCGAAAGACACAACAACAGCATCTTCATTGGAAACAATTTCTGTATGTTTATTAGAACAAATGGTAGGATCAAGAACTATATCAATCTGTTAGCAGTTATTTATTTGTCTGATGGGGAGTTCTGTGAGTCATTCATGGAGAATGGTGGACAATAAATTCATTTTGCTTCTTTTTTGTGTTTTGCCAAAATATTGTGCATTTGTTTTGGAAGAGTTGCCTGTTATTTTATGTTGAGAAAACCATTATTAAGTGACAAGATCATCTTCATAAAGAAACATATTTATTTTCTTTAAGTTTAAGTAAAGTCATTGACAAAAAGAAAAAAAAAAAAGATAGATCTGTATACAGACGATAGTTGAAACCCAGGTATGACATGGGAAACAGTGGACAGAGTATTGTTCACTCTGACCTTAAAATGTCTGTTTGGAGATGATTTAATATCCAAGTTAAACAGTCTGACCTGAAGATGCAAGATGTCAGAATTATTACAAGAATGGCTGGTGCTTGATCTTTGAATTTTTTTTAAGTTCTTCTGCAGTTTTGAGTGAATGTGGAACTGATACATTTTTCCTGATAATATGAATCTCTGTGAAAAAGATGTTTGAGTTTTGTAAATACATCCATATACATATACATGCACATACATATACATATATTTGTGTGTGTGTATGTGATAGATGATAGATAGATAGATAGATAGATAGATAGATAGATAGATAGATAGAAAGACAGATAGGAAGATAGATATATGTATAATAGATAGATAGATAGATGGATAGATAGATAGATAGATAGATAGATAGATAGATAGATAGATAGATGGATATATACATATATATATATATATATATATATATATATATGATCCTTGAATCATGATGCATCACTAATCCAAAGAAAGTTATATGTGAAATTGGTGCCCTACATAGATGACAAGATTAAATTTGTGCAGAAGATTGATTCAATGCTAACATATGAATTAGGACTACATATAGTCTGCCAAGTAATGTGTCTGTACCAGATATTAGCAGTATTTTAATAGGCATAGGATATAGTACAATAGTTGAATTTGGGTTCCTGTCAGAAGACCGAAGATGCATTCTGTCGACTGCATCTTGGTTGAAATTTAAATGCCAAAAACGCAAAATGAAGAGGCTTTTAAACAAATTATTTCCCTGGGAAAGAAGTTGTTTGGCCGCTTCTGTCACTTTGCCGTTTTTGGCACTGTAGTGTGATGTTGGAGTTGGTATATTTAGGTAGGGGGGTGTGGGGGGGAAGCCCCCACTTAAAATAGTGTTTAGTGTGTTTTTTTTTTTTTTTTTTTTTGGGAACAGCGATTGTTTTCCCTGGGAAACAAATCGCTGTTCTGGTAGTTTGCTTATTTACGTTTTCGTTGTTTTGGATTCATTATAACAGCGTTCGATCTTTTGATCGTAGCTGTTATAACATAGACCCTTGAATTTTATTGTTATTATTACATAGATTATTAGCTGGCACAGTTATATATGTGCATGCAAAATTAAAATAATATTATTTTAGTGTTAATATTAATGACAGCAATAAATGGAGATAAGAGGATAAAAGATGTATTAGCTCATTTGCTAGACAGTGATCAGTGATAAATATAGCACAGCTGACATTATAACAGTGTCATAAACTTGACATAACTTTTTATAGTCATGAGGAAATCTCTCTCTCTCAGTTGTGTCTCAGCTATGTATTTAATACTACTTTTGTGTTTTAAACAGCTAGATATTCTCCTAGGTACTTTTTCCTTTTTCTGTGTTAATTGACATGCTCTAAGAATACAATAAAAAAGTCTTTCGGCTTTTCCCGGTTAGGGGTCACCACAGCAGATCATGGTTCGCTTATGATTGGCAGTGGATTTTTATGGTGTTGAGTTGCCAGCTTGGTGCCCAACCTTTAGAGAAGGTACACACACACTCACACACCTACCTGTATGTTGTTAATGTTCAGTTGATCACATGGAGGACATGCAGACTCCACACAGAAGGCACTCCAGCTGAGAATCGAACCAAAGAGGCTCTTATTGTGAGGTGACAATGCTAACCGCTGCACCACCGCAGCCTTTAACAATACAACACAAGGATATTTTCTATTGTTGTCTGATTCCATCATATGTAGTGCATATTTAGCATAATCATATCACTAGGTAATGGTTATACATGGAACATACCTAAGTCACGTATTGCAATGACAGGCTATTTGAAACAAAAATTGTATAAAATGCTGATGTTAGAATAATCATATTTGTTTCTACAGGCAATGTTACAGAAAAATGCCCAGGTCTGAACAGCATTACCACATCATCACTCAATGTATCAATTTGTAGGTCATCAGTTTTGCTCATTACCCAACAAATATCAGTACCTGTATCGCCACCTATTGATGGGGAAAGGAAATTCATCCCTGGTTTGGCACCTGTGTGTCTAATGGACACAAGCAGCCTGTAAATGGTTCTGGCCAGGCTCCTGCTTGTAAATGTTTTATCTCCCAAGCCCCTGCTTGTACTTATCAAGGGCACTGGAACTTGCCAGAGACTCAGGGCACATGGCTAGGCTTAAAAAGACCCTTGTGGTTTTTAGCCTAGTAAACACCTATGATCTTATTTCTCTCCTTAACTCAGACCCACACCGCCCAGCAATATGATATTGTTGCAAGATCACTTCTCTAGAGGAGAGTTTCTACAATGTCTATCAGTGTAGAGTTCCATATTTTTAATTCTAACTTTTATTAAATGTCTGTTTGGTAGGTAATAGGAAGGGGACTTCATAAATTATATTTCCATCCAGGGAATTAGAAGCCAGGTTGCTTTTAGCATGTCACGACTTTCATTAATTTTGACTTAATCTTGCAGGCATCATATTGAAATGCATCTGGGAAGAATTCTAAAGTAATTAAATATATATTTTGGTTTAGAGCAATTGTATTTCTTTTGAGCTTTCAACCTAATTATGGTTGTTCTTTTACAAAGCTATGCGTGTTAACTTTCCTGACTCTATTTTCATAGCCATCATATTATAGAAACGACCTGACAAATTTTAAGCTGATTAAATAATAAGATAATACTGCTTTATTTATTTCAATAGCGCATTTATTAATTTTATTTGTTAACCAGGTGAGCCCACTGGACACAAGTTGACAAGGGAACACTGGTTAAATAACTTGTCCAGAGCCATGCAGTCTGCAATTGTAGGCAATAGGAATAAAACCCTTGGAATATAGGAAGCCACCTGTTGATATTCCATTACTTTAATCCTCTGCACTAGCTGTCTGGATAAATAAAAACATGGCAGAAATTATCTTATCCACACACAGAAAAAAGCTGGATACTGACAACCTGTTTATTAAAATCTGATATTAGCATATGATGACTGTGATGACTTCAAAAGCTGAGTGTCCAAACAATGATGTTTAATGTATGAAAATATATAAACAAATTACAGTTCTTGGAGATTATGTGCCATGTATAGAAAAGTCTACTTAAAATATGCAAGTAAATTGCAGTTATTGAAGATTAGTTTCCATACAGGGAAACACTACTTTAAACATTATTTTCTACTTCACAGCAGTCCGCAAATATATGCTGGTGCATAACTCTTTTTTTTGGCACAATATCTGTCATCTGTCCTCAGTTACCATCCAGATTTCTCATTTCCCTGCCCAGTTAGCTTGGTCATTTTCCCATCAGATGAGAGCCCTATGGGCAAATATTTTTTCCTGGGTTTGAGTTCTGAACAGCAGCAGTAGACCTGTCACCCATCTTGTGAACAGGGTTTTTGAGATACCCTATTGCACATGACAAAGAGAAAGTTTTAGGGTTGGGTAAATAATTGGCCTGAGTGAGACCACTTGCTATATATATATATATATATATATATATATATATATATATATATATATATATATATATATATGGGTCTTGTTAACGATATTGGAAGTTCTTAATGTCAACCTCAGTTTTGTCGTTAAGCCTTGGTCAACAGAACAGATGGTCAATGGAAGATTGACAATCCTGGGGTTGGGGAATATATCTTTTCCCTAGAGATTGTGCTTTCTCACAGTTAGAATACATACTTACCAGAAGGTGTGGAGATTCATGCAACAAACATTTTTTTTTTTAGTTTTCTTGCTCCAACATCAATCGCAAGAGCATGCATATAGGTGTGTTTTAATGTTAATGGTTTTAGATGGTCAATTTCATTCACTAGATTCTTATATACGTGTGTGTGTGTGTGTGTGTGTGTGTGTGTGTGTGTGTGTGTGTGTGTGTGTGTGTATGGTTTACTATTGTTTTAGTGACTGATCACTACAATGTCGAATTGCTAAATAATACTGCCTCAAAATGAGAATGTCAAGGACTACTTCTTCGAACAATATCAAACATTGAATCTCTTGACCTGTGTGGACACTGCACTGCTGATACTGCCATCCCACATATTGATACCTGATAATGTTTCTCAACAGCCTGCACACAGGCAGCGTCTCACATTGCCCAACCCTAGCTATGCCTCTGACCACAGGCCTCAACAGGGATTAATCCTTTTAGAGTTATATGGCAAGTACCCACTGTGTATTGCTAGATGTTGTTAGATAAACTTCAGAAAAAGAAAGGTCCCAGTAGCACAGTATCATACAATCATATCCCAACTTACAAGACAGGTTGAAAGTAGTAATGGCCATCACATGAAAATATGTGGAAAAATCTCAGATAACTCAATAACAGGCTTACAATAGAAATGCAAGGACCAGGGAATTCAAAGCTGGAGAACAAGTAGCAGTTTTGGTAACTTCTTCAGAAAACAAGTCTTTGACTATGTTGCAGGTTCATTGAAAATTATATAAAAATTTAAATGATGTCAATTTTAACATTAGACAGTTTGATATAAAAAAGATCTAGCAGATATACAGTGAAAATAAATGAAAACCTTTGCATTATGCTTAAGGGCAGAAGTTGATATTTCTAGTGAAGAAAGAAGACTGACTTCTATTTAAGTCACAGAAACAAGAAATAAGGGCACTTTTATTAAGAAACAGAGCAGTGTCTTCAGACCTACCTATTAAAACAGATCTGAGACAACACAATACTAGGCCTATTCTAGAAGAAAATGTTAGTTTAAAGCCTTACAAAATATAAGAATGACAGATGACAGCTCTACAAGAGGAACTACAAAAAGATGTTTATCATGGGGATCATAGAAGAGTCAGCAGGTGAATGGAGCAGCCTTATAGTCTTAGCCCCAAAACCTGATGGGACAATTGGGTTCCACACAGAGTTTAGGAAACTAAACAGCATTTTAAAACTTGATAGCTACTCAACACGTAAGATAGACAAACTCAGAATGGTTGGGGAAGGAAAGAGTCTTTACCACAGTATAACTAATAAAGATACTATGGCAAATCCCGCTAACAGATTATGTTAAGAAAAAGTACAGCCTTTTCAATTGCAGATGGTCTACAGCAGTATACTCCCCTTTCTTTTGGCTATGTGGTGCCCTGTGACTTAGAGATTAATGCAGAGAGTCGTGAAGCCTCAAGTCAGACATGCTGCTGTTTACCTACACAATATCATAATGTACTTTGTGGATTTGGACTCACATCCAGCTAAGGAACAGGTCATTCCATACAACCTACTAAATAGAGCTATTCCTTTAAGAAATGCAGGGATCCTGCTGTATTACCTATAGCAGGTTCCCACACTTTTGTTCGATAATGAAGCCAATTAGTGGTGTGTAGGATGAAAGGCAGAATTCAGAGAGGTCTGAGCCATTGGTCATTCATGGCAGGGGATGTTCTGCCTGAAAGAATGGATCTAGGAAAGAACAACAGATGAATAGATACCTGGAGGAACCTATACACCTTTTTTACCAAATGACAACTAGAAGAAAGAGAGTTGCAGAGAAGTTCAGAGAAACTTACTAACAGAGACTGTTTCCCTAGGAGACTATGTTTACAGGTGCGGTAATATGTCAAGCCTGCTGAGTTAATATCTATTTTATAAAAGGAATGTGTAATTGCAATTTACTGATATGCTGTTTACAAAACTGTATATTTCTTTATGTGCTTGCCAATGAGGTGCATAGGAGTATGTTTGCAGTAGTAACCACAGGCAAGTTGGCAAACACATTGACTTTATCTTAATGTAAAAAAAAAAGAGTTACCTGGAAGACTAAACTTACTAAGGTGGTTCCTTATTGGGGACTGTGTGGAGAGCTGAAAATTAAACCAGGAGGCATGGACTGAGAGAGGACTTCAACAAGGCTACTCTGCAAAAATATTTTGGTGGACTGTGCTTGATTTTTAGAACTTCTTAGTTCCATTTTGCTGAAGACAGTTCTGTTGGTGCATATCCATTGAAAGATTTAGTAAGATATGAGACAATAACCACCAATTACCAGGAATGGATGCAAGTTACATTTTGTAAATTACTTAAATACCTTTAAGATTGCATGAGTCTTGTCAAGAAAATTATTAAGACCATTATTGCCAATTATGCTTCCACCATACTCTGTAGAGTCTTTAAAGCCTTCACATTAAAGTTTTCTGATCTTAATCCAAACTTTGGTAGATGTTTGAGCCTTCCAGTTTTAGCATGTGCATACATTCTCCACTGTTCATGAGAATAATAACACACAGATAATTTTAGGTGCCAAGAATGCTATGCAGGACATGGGTAATTACTTTTTTTGCCACATTATAATAGCAGATACTACATCAAAGCCCAGTTGGCTGTATCCAAAAAATAGGCCCTTATTGGTGTTTAAGCTCCTTATCATAAATGTGAGTCCCAGAATTACAAATAGACAGAAAATATAATTAAGTTGGCTTCTTAGACTGGAGAATTTTATGAAGAATTTAGAAATTATTAGATAGTAGTAGCGGACAGTGAGGAAACTGATGAGATCTATAACAGTAGGAAGAGAATCAGATGACAACTCAAGCCATGGATAAATTACCAGATTGGGATGGGTTCGCAAAAGAAATATGGAAGGAATGCAAACATTTTTTCCAGTATAACACATAATATTTAACATAGCATTAAGGCAAAAAAGTATACCAGCTTCTTGGAAGAGAGAATCATGTTTTCAATAGTAATAATGAAGGAGGGAAGTGATTCAGTTACTCTGGGCTCATATCATCCAGTCTCAGTGTTACAACAAAACTATAAGGTATTTTTGGCTACACTGAGGAACAGGTTAGTCAGAATTCTCATAAGAATTATTAATTTGTATCAATTTGCTTTTGTGAGGAGCAATCAAACTTTTGATAACATATTTAAAACTCATATGATACACTTAAAGGCAGATGGGGAAGAAAACATCGGTGCTGTTGAGACTAGATGCAGACGTATTTGACAGGGTGCATTGGAAGTATCTGTGGGAAAAAAATGGGCTTTCCTTAAGAGGTTACTTTATTACATTTCAAATCAAACCACAAATCAGTCACTTTCACCTTAAGACTGAAGCCAGAAACATCCAGCAATACCTTAGTATTCAGATGTTATGCCAAGGCTAATCTATTAAAAATGAGAGATGACCTGGCTAGATTCAACAACCCACTCCAGCTTGATGGCCCCACTCGGCTCATGTGTCATACTTTAGTGCATAATTCTATGTATGTCTGAATAGCTGCATAGAGGTACCTATTCCCATCCAAAATAAATATTTCAAATGGTAGAACACAAATAAAAACAGGCTCTGAAATAAAAAAAACTCATTGAATATAAAAATAAATTTATATCTCAAGATACAAAAAAAGCTATTGCTAAACTTAAAATGGAGCTCTGGACCTTGATCAAATGAACCAAATCCAGTTATGAGGTAACAGTTGCCATCCTGGCAAAGGACAACCATATAGCCTTCTTTGACTATGTTAGAAGCCTTAGAAACAATACCTAGTAATGTGCAGAACTACTAGCAAATTTATATCACATATTAGACTGAGAGGACATATCCAATTTACAAGTAGATGAATTTAGATCTAACTACACCCCACTCCTACATTCCCAGATTTCACATCCACAGCTAAATCACCAGCGATTCAAATTGCCCATGAACAAGTCCTCAAGGCATTACCCTAGGCCAGGAAACTGCCTTGATCCCAATAGAGGGTATTCAGTGTCAGTCTACAAACAGATTTTGTGCTGGATGAATGGTGCAGCCCAGCTGTTATCCCCTTCCACAAATATGGGGCATTAATGGACACAGGAAATTATAGACCCATAAGTCTGACCAGCCTTACCTGTAATAATTCTATGGGAAGAATCACTGTAGAATAAATAAGTATGTAAATAAACCTACACTCTCTTGACCTACACCAAGTTAGATTTGTTAAGGGCAGATCATGCCTACTAAAATCAGCTAATTTCTTTGGAAAGGTTACTAAGGCAATGTATGAGGGCAAATCAGTACAATCTGCATATCTAGATGTCACAAAGGCATTCAACACCTGTCACTGGGCTATACCTCTTTGGCATTTACTTCTCACAGGTCAAAGCTACAGTTAAGGGTTCCAGGCTGACCAAATCTGCATATGTTTGTACCAAATCTGCATATGTTTGTAAACCTATTGCCTCATATACTCCCAGAGGGCATCAAGATCCTCCAAAAGGAATGTTATCAAACCAATAACTGGTGCAAACATTGTGGAATAAAACTGAAAACCAAGAAATATATAATAGTTGACTTTGGCAAGCAAGAAGTCCCTTGTAACTATCACAGTGACAGCATACCCCTGAAGATTGATTCATTAGTTAGAGACTTGGGAACCTATGTAGTTAATGAGCTGTTCTTCAGTGACCACATATTCACTGTTGTAAAAAGTGCTTTTTTATTACACGGCTTATTACTACGGATATGTCATCCTTACATCCTGTATTCTGTACTTATCAAGCTGATCATTGAGCATAATGACCCCTGTGATATGTACCTCTCCAAACATTTGACACAACTTGAATGCCCACAATGCTTTCTTAGTAAGTAAATCAGGGGCCTTAATCATAAAAGCTGTGTAGCCCCTCTCAGAGTTTTGTCTTTCTTTTCCTTGTCACACAAACTACTGAGGAATTATCTCTGGCTTGTGCAACAGCCTCAACAGCTCCTACTCTGCCAGACCTACTGCAGATTCTCAAGACCTGTAGGGACATAGCAACTCTCTAAAGAGATCTTAATCTCTTCTGCAAAATAAATATAACATGCTGGATATATATATTTATATATACATAATTTACATATATATATTTATATCTATATATGGGTCCATATGACTTGGTCGACAGTTCATATGATCGACTGTTTATTTGGTCGACAGTTCATTTGATCGACAAGCATTTTAGGTGGGGGGCTTCGCCACCCACAACCCCCAATGTGGGGGGCTGTGCCCCCCACACCCCCCCTAACTATATATATCAACTCCAGGGTCACACACCATTGGGGAAGGGGGCAAATGCTTGTCGATCAAATGAACTGTCGACCAAATAAACAGTCGATCATACGAACTGTCGACCAAGTCATATGGACCCCTATATATATATATATATCTATCTATATATATATATATATATATATATATATATATATATATATATATAAAATCAATGTATATATATATATATATATATAGAGAGAGAGAGAGAGAGAGAATACCACTCCCTTAAAGTCATCTTCTTCCTCGCCACATAAAGCAAAATACTCTTTAAGTACAATCTCGAAGAATGGACTCACTCCACACATTCACTTCTGGTTTAGCACCCTTGCCCCTAATGGATAGGGGCATCATGCAAATGCTGTGCTCATCTTTGGGTTACTTGCGCATAAAATATAAAGGGCAAAATCTTAATGGGAATGTATGGCTAGTCTTCTAAAGATACTTATCGATCAACTGCTTAGTGTGTACTTATGAATCTATTTGCAAAAATGTTATGGTAAACAAATGGCTGAATAATGCCAGAGTTTAAGGATTTTTTAGCCATATCTGACAGGAATATCTGCTCCCACCCCCTTTGTTTGCCCTCTGCATGGACCCACAGTACAAAAATTAAGACAGAGTGATATAAAGTGATGGTAGCAGTATGACAGAGAGGATAAACTAGCTATGCCTACTGACATTAAGATTCTATATTTAATCCAAATCAAGATATTCAAAAATTGTTTGGATTACTGAGGCAATTTTTTAAATTATTGGGCTATAAAATAAATGAGGATAAGACACGTCATCTGCATATCATCAATGCACCTACCCATGATTTGTCACAAAAGTATACAGATCTGATGGAATATTATAGACAAACATTTGGGGTATGAATAGCAAGAACTCTAGTAATGCTCTGAGAGAACATCAAGGGAAATAAAATGAGAAGATTTTTATTATGACAAAAAGATGGAAAGTGATACAAGTAGGCTTAGATTAAAAATGCAAGTAGTGAAGATGGCTATAGTCTGTTTAGTATATGTAGAACATGTCCTTATAAACAGACCTAGGACAATGTTTTTGGAGACAACTGCAGACATCAATACTGAGATATATTTGAGAGGATAAGGATTGCTGGTGGAGTGGTAGATGATGATTTACCATGGGGGAGGGCAGCAGTCCACATTTGCATGCATATTATATAGCTGATCAGCTATGAGTGGTGTATTCAAAATACAATTAAAAATGGAAGAAGATAATTCTTAAAATATATTGGCAAATTTCATATAGCACATATAAATAACCGACTCCTAATATGGGTGTAATCTGTTAAACATATACCATATCAAATTTTAGTGTTTGGTAGTAAAAGTGTATCATTTTTGCAATTAATTTTCTTGATAAGCAGCACCCCTTGAACATTTTCTTGAAGCTGAAATCCCCTGACATGACATCATGTAAGACTGTAACCTCATGGCCTCACTACCTATATTGGTGTATAAGCCACTATTTCTCCTTGCTAAATGCAAAGGCATGGGAGTCATATATTTTAGTATGACTATTTCTCAGCGATGCCTCACAGGTAGAGCACTCTACATTGAACATTATCACTTATGTTAAAACCACAAAGTAAGTAATCGTCTGTTCAGTTAAAGAAGTAGGGTGTTTGTTATTACCCAAACTGATTTTCCTTGTGTTTGCAAACCTACAATATAATTAATTACAATATAATATTAATTATAATTAATAATTATCAACTAATTACTTATAATAATTAATTAATTTAATAATCAATTAAGTATAATATAATTATTGTGGTGTATGTAAAATAGCACTCAGTCACTGAATTTCTCTCAGTACAGAAAACTTTTCTACCTAGTACATCTCTGTTAATAGCTTTATCTTGGCTATAAACTGATTACTCCCTGTTAAAATTTCACCTAAGGGTGGAAGCCAGCTATGTTCAACCTGGCTATGTTCAGCTTTGCTTTGCTTTGCTTCCCACCTTACCCTTGAGTCCTACCCAGCCCTCTTACTTCACTATTATACTTTCTGCATAAACATTTCACTTGCGACTGCTATTTACCTAACCCTGCAAAATAACCTTACTAGTATCATACAAACACTTCCATTTAATCATTTAGCACCATTCCCAACTACCTTTCTTCCTCCCATACCGCTTTGCATTATATACATTCATAGAAACGCCCCTCCCTAACAGCACCAATCTATTCTACATTGCATCTTCTACTTTCTGTTTCTTCTTATTTTGCCTATGTTCCCATATTCTAGCATTTTAATCCCCACCATTCCATATATTCCAGAGAAGGTATTAGGACAACCTAACATTCTTTCTTCACAGAAAGGATTCTTTCCTACCTACCCTCTATTAGCTTTCAAACTCCACCATCACTAAATGTTCTTTTATCCTGGAGCTTCATTTTCCTTCTTGATTTCTACTTACCCACTACCTGCTAACAATAACATACAGATCCTTTTACTTAATCATGCAACTACTCGGGTTATCCTCTATTCTTCTCCTGCTACTGGGTTATCTTGCATTCTATTGTGACTCTATAATAGTGCTCATCTTATCTCCAACTCTGCCCCAACCATCTATTCATGTTTCTTCCCTATACTCTCCACACGTTGCACCCAACCTATTTACTGATGGCCCTCACTTTTTTTCCAAATACAGACTGGTTAACTTCATTTCAGCTAAAACCAAAACAAAATTAAGTGGAAAACTACTCTTCAAAAAATAAGTATCATTAATTCCCGAATATAATACACCCTTCTAGGAAGAAACAGTCACCCTAATCCTGGCCTCACCCGTCACAATGAACATCAAGACAATTCTCTTCCACACACTACTCTTATCCTATAATGGTCAACCCCCAATCCCAGTAATCTAACTTTTACTGCCATAAATGTTAGAAACATAAGAAATAAAATTGCTGAATTACATGTCTGGATTACCCAATATAAGCCTGATATTCTTGTTGTAACTGAAAATTGACTTAAACCCAACATAAACAACCAAGACATTGCACCTCCTAACTATACTATCATGAGTAATGACCATATAAAGAGGAAAGGTGGTGGTATGATTTTAATGTTTCCCAACAGCTATCACATTCCCCCTTATAACAAACAAGTACAAAAAATCAATTCAGCAGAGCTTCTTATTACTGTTCTGAAATTATACAGTTATAAACAAATATGCATTAATGTTCCTTACATTCTTTCTGGTGACAATACTGATATACTGGAAGATATCCTACATTGGATATCCATAACATTTCCACAAGAAATAATACTACTAAGTGATGTGAATGTCAATTGGTTGGATACAAATTTTAACAACCCTAAATCTAGTGTGAACATATTTGGTTTCATACAACTAATTAATAGTCGCACACACATTATATTGATACATCAGAGTTCCCTATTAGACCGTATCCTAATATCATACTCTAGAAAATACACCATCTCAGGTGCAATGTCTAACTATCTCAGTGATCATATACCAATTTATATAACCAGACATCTCACACAGCCCCTTAAACAGCATATTAATAAAACAACACATGACCTTTCAAAGTTTAACTCAGAAATGTTCATTATTAACCTATCACCAATTAACTGGAACTTCCTAAAAAGTCTTCCCCTAGCTGATATTGTAAATGAATTCTCTGAACCTTTCCTGAATATCCTAAATAGCTTTGCACCTCTGAGAAGGAAGAGACTAAAAAACAATCATGCAATTTGCCTATCCAAAAAGAACAGGATGCTAATGCAGGATAAGGAAGAAGTATGGAAAGAACAGCAACAATTTAAACACTACACCATCTTGAAGATGTCAGAATGCTTTGCAATCTTACTTAAAAGCAAATTAATGAAGACAAAAAACAATACTATAGTAACTTTCAGAATGATAGGAAACACAACCCTAAAACATACAGCATAGCCATTTAAGAAATCTTGCATCCCAGCATAAATTCAACCCTAAATCCCAATTACTCATCACTCAAAACTTTGTTACCGTTCATCTCTTATATCACAGATAGCATAACATCTGTAACCAAGGATTCTAATCATAACCCTGCCCAGCTATCAACACATCCACTTTCACCTTCAAACCTGTGCCCACATTGTATATCAAACTAATCTTAAACAACTCAAATCATGGTCTACTTCAGTTGATGATCTTCCGGGAGAATACTTTAAAATAGCAGCCAATAGCATTGCCTACCCTGTCTCAGTCCTTATTAATAGGCCAATTCAGGAATCCCACATTCCTTGTCTCTGGAAAAAGTCACACATTATCCCTCTGCACAAAAGAGGAAATTCAACAGACATTACTACCCGCAGTAATCCACACAGCAGGCTTCCCTAATACAGTACACGGATGACACCACACTCATTTGCACATCTGACAATGTGCCACACCTACTACTTAGGTAGCTTTATCAGCAACTGAAACATAGCTTTGTAACTCACAACCCATGCTCACCAATAAAAAAACCAATTACTATCTTTTTTCCCCCAAATCCCTCTTCCATGAAAAAAATAAATTTAAAGTCCTCTCCCTTGATAATTCAATTACTGAAGTCACTTCTCTTAGCAAATTATTAGGAATAATAGCAGACAATAATCTTAAATTCAGGATCCGATGTAGAAAATTTAATAAAATCCCTAGCTCCTCAGCTTGAAGCCTTCAAATGAGAACAAAAAGCACAAAAAAACACCCAAGCATTCATAGCACAGCCAATTTACATTAATTACATAATTACTCTGAATTAAACTTAAAAAAACGTTTCAATTACATTCCACATTAATACCTAATGGGCTTAAAGTCCCATACTTTAAAATAAAAACAGTTTCTTTATACAAAAGCCTTTTCTTTACATCCAATTTTTACATTTAAGTATATTAATGGAATTTCTTTTAAAGCAAATCATAAGTTTTCATGTAACACAGAAGGGATCATTTATGCTATAAAATGGCCTTGCAACATATTCTATGTGGGTGAAAGCAAGAGGGCTTTTAAACTTAGAATTCTAGAACATGTCAGGGATATTAAAAATGCTAAACCTGAAAGCCCTCTTGCAGTGCACTTTGAAAAATACTATAATAAATGTCCAGATGGTTTACAGTGTACTATATTAGAACATATTTATGAAAAAGGATGCAATTTGGATGTAAAGAAAAGGCTTTTGTATAAAGAAACTGTTTTTATTTTAAAGTATGGGAATTTAAACCCATTAGGTATTAATTTTGAATGTAATTGGAAAGTATTTTTAGTTTCATTCATTCAGAGTAATTATGTAATTAATGTAAATTGCCCGTGCTACAAATGCTTGGGCGTTTTTGTGTTTTTCATTCTCCTTTGAAGGCTTTAAGCCGAGGCACTAGAGATTTTATTAAATTTTCCACATTGGATCCTGGCTGTGTCATTTTTCTTGCCTGGCCAGTAGTGGTGGGTGTGTTTTTTGTTGTTGCTGCAATAATCTTAAATTCAACTTGCAAATACAAAATTGCATAAGAAAAACTCATCAAACACTAGGGATGCTTTATAGAGCCAAAAACTTTCTCACTGACACAATTAAAACTACACTTGCCACTACTTATCTCATCCACACACTTCTTTATGGTGTTCGCACCCTTACTAACCTTCAGGCATCAGAAAAATTAAAACCTGAAAAATGTTATAATGAAGTTGTAAATCTGCAACTTTCAGAACTCACCACTGTATAGCACAATTATGTTCCCAGTTGTCATTATGATCCAATGACCAAAAACTACTGTCTGTCCACAAACCTGTCAGATTTGATGACCATTGTCTGTACCCATACCATGTTGCTAAGGCCTGGAAGTCCTTATCTCTGTCCATAGATAGCTCATATACAAGCTCCAATTCATTACAAAACATTTTAAGAACAATACGTTTACAGTCTTTAAAAATACTACAAAAACAAATACAGTTTAAAAAAATATATACAACACTAGACATAAAATGAAAACATGGGTTAAGAATAGATAAAAGTTATATTATAATGATTTAATAGTTAAGAGAATTTTTAGACAGTATATATAGAAATCAATGCTAAGTATGTATAACACAAACAGGAATTGCAATATGATGTGAGAGAAAAGCAGGTTTATTGAATATTTATAGAAAAACTAGGGAAGAAATATATAGAAATAAGGAAGTGAGTGAAGAAGGGAGAGTAAGAAGATGTAAGTCATGAACAGGTATTTGTCCATATTTATGGATATAGTTTACCCTGGTGCTGAGCAAGAAAAGAGCCAGCTTTTGCCTAGGAAGCCTTTCTGAATAGTTTTAAAGAACTGGAGGGAGGATACTTACCTGATAGATACAGGTAAGGAGTTCCAGCCTTAGCAACATGGTATGAGTACAGTCCATGCCCAGGTGATTTCATATGTTTGTGAACAGAGAGAAGTTTTTGGTCACTGGATTGTAATGACCATCTGTGTAGAATGGTATTTAGTGCTGCAGAAGAATGCTGGATAATTCTGTAGGTAGTAAGAAGTTATGTATATATTAGTTGATGGGGCTGTTATAACCAGTTTAAGCTTTTTAGTGCTGTACAGTGGTGGGTTCTGAAAGGACTATTTACTGCAAATTTAGCCACTTTAGCATTGTTAGTAAGGATGGCAGCACCATAAAATAGTGAGGGGAGCAGGTAAGTAACTGCAAGCATTGCACTGGTGAGAAGGTTTTTTGGCTCTGTAAAGCACCCTCAGTTTTTGGTGAGATTTTATGCATTGTTGTACATTCAGACTAAATTTAATATAATCATTCACTTCCATCATTAATAACTTGCTATGAGAAATTACTTCACTGGTTGTATTTGTGATGATAGGAGGTACTGCCAGCACAGCTAGCTGGAATTTTGTAAATAAGTATATGTCATTTGTGAATATCAAACGGACTTATATAGGATGCTTATGTAACAAATGTATTAGAACTGTATGCCATGTGTATATCAAACTGATTTGCACAGATGTTTAGGTTGAATGGTATTTGTAAAGTGCTTCTGTTTGAAATTTATCCACAGTGTGTCTTACTGGAGAGATCAAAAATGTACATGCACATCATTCACTACCATCATTAATAACTTGCTATGAGAAATTACTTCACTGGTTGTATTTGTGACAATAGGAGGTACTGCCAGCACAGCTAGGTGGAATTTTGTAAATAAGTATATGTCATTTGTGAATATCAAATGGACTTATATAAGATGCTTATGTTACAAATGTATTAGAACTGTATGTCATGTGCATATCAAACTGATTTGCACAGATGTTTAGGTTGAATGGTATTTGTAAAGTGCTTCTGTTTGAAATGTATCTACAGTGTGTCTTACTGGAGAGATCAGAAATGTACATGCACTATTGTAACTGTTTAAATGTTTATGTTTTAACAGAGGAAACTGGAAGAGAGAAGGTTAACCACAGTCCAGCAAATTTTAAAATATATCGGAAATGTAATCACTTTATGGGCTAGGCCATAAAGATGCTATCTCACAGGTTTCAGTGGAGCCAGAGGCACAAAGTCTGTACTTGGAAATATTCTCTATTATCTTTGGGGTGAATTAATTACTACTCTGGAAATGTGGAGGTATGCAATTGTTTTATGACTTCCAGCACCTGCCACAGATGTGAGCAAAAACCCATGTGTGTGTATTTTTACAGGTAGGTGCTAAATCCTGCAGCTTCCAGCAATGCGGTTTTGCATGGAAACTAGAAGTCAGGTGACCAGAAATGATGTAATTCTCCAAGCTATCCCAGAGGTAATATTTTAGATATTATTTTGAGAATTCTCTTAGTGAGACTGAGCATTCTATATTCTGTCTTGTGCCTGACAATAAGAAGGACCATTCACCACATCATCTGCCTTACTCTATTAGGTAAGTAGAGAATAGTGATTCTCTTAGATTAAGTCAGGAATATATTGAAGCTTAGTTTAGATATTGTTTTTTTCTTTATTTGTCTGAGTCTGTCCTGCAATGTTACTTTAAATATTTTCTGTGATTTTGAACTCTGATGTCACTAAGAATAGAAATGTATTATTGTCTTGTTATTTTATTATTTATTATTAAATATGTTAAAACCTTAATTGTGGCTGATCTTTGTAGAGATATTTATGTTTTGTGAGTATTTGCATATTTATTTGTTGACACTGTGTGGGCCACTCCTAATGGCCTTGCTCTTGGTCACACTACCATTTGTATTAACATTAATTTCACTCAGTAAAATTGGACATCCTTTTTAAGGGCCTTAAAGTAGCTGGTGTGGGGTTCTGGTGGCAGTGATAACTACCTTATAGTCTTGGCAAGAGGGGGCATAGCTAGTAAATGTGTGCCAGCCTTTCCCAGGTGTGTGTTAGTGTGTGTGTGTGTGTGTGTGTGTGTGTGTGTGTGTGTGTGTGTGTGTGTGTGTGTGTGTGTGTGTGTGTGTGTGTGTGTCCATGTGCATGTGTATGAGTGTGTGTGTGCGTGTGTGTGCGTGTGTGTGTGTGTGTGTGTGTGTGTGTGTGTGTGTGTGTGTGTGTGTGTCAGCTACTTGGGCAGGGACATGATACACTGGTTTGATAGTGAGAGTGTTGGAGGACTTAGCTTGGAACCCTGACTAAGGACTCAACTCTGTAGCTGTGCCAGTGAGGAGCCTTATTGGAAATCTGGAGAGAGAGAGAGAGAGGAACCAGCCCTGGTCTGACTGTGTTCCCTGTGCTCTTAAGGGAAATTGTGCTTGATTGTACTTGATGCAGAGAGCTGCATCTGGAAATACTGGGTGTGTACCTGTTATCCTCCCAGTGAATGCTTACCACAGGAGCCAGTGGTGTGGATTGTGGCTCCTTGATTACTGTCCCAGAGGTGGGGCATCACAGTATTATTAAGACAGAGGATTCTGAATGTTTTTTTTTTCTTGACAGAGATATTGGAGGGAAAAGAAAGTTTGTTTATTTGTTTGCTTGTTTTTTGGGTTGAGCATGAGTTATGAGTTACAAAGTCATGTTTCAGTGGCTGCTAAAGCTTTCTGAATAATATTTTGAGATGTGACATTTGATAGATGTGTATATAATTGTGGAGTCATCTGAATATTGTATTAGGGAGGCCTGATGTGTGGATCTATGGAGGGTGTTGGTGAAAATGTTAAAGATGAGGGGACCAAGGATAGAACCTTGTGGTACACTGATGGTAGCCTGGAATTATGGAGACAGGAAGGAGTGACATTTTTACTGACTGATACCTATTGGACAGGTACCTTTTGTACCATGGAATGATGGGCTGAGAAAGACAGAATAAGTTCATTTGAGGTAGAGGTTTGCTGTGACAAACCACGCTGAAGGTTTTAGACAGCTCTAGAAATAAGGGGGAGACTGGCTTTCTATTATCTCTAGCTTTAGTAACAGTATCTATAAAGGTTAGAAGTACCATATTAGTAATATGGGAGGGATAAAAGCTAAGTTGTGCAGGAGATAGGAGTTTTTCCTGCAGGAGATAGTTCAGCAATTGTTTTTGCATACATTTTTCAAGTATTTTAAAGAAGGGGTATAAGATTGGTAAAGGTATAAAATCAGTCATTGTACAAACCATGGAACAAAACAAACTAGTAGCCAAGAAAAATGAAATGTAGGGTTTCAACTCAGAAGGCAACTCCAAACTAAATCCACACCAGCACAAAACACCAAAGTTCAGTAGACAAAATGAAAACTTTAATTCACACCTGTACCGGGTAAAAAAACAAACATAATCCAAAAGAGAGCACCAGGATAGCCATTTCCACCAAAAACACAGTTTATTGAACCATAAATCACATAACCAGCCATAATAGACACACCATTAATGCTGACATACACCAATACGTTTTCATCAATACCATCACAGACATCAGATTCAGATAAACGTAACTAAAAATGTTACCTTATATATATATATATATATATATATATAAATATATATATATATATATATATATAAATATATGTATATATATATATATATATATATATATATATATATATATATATATATATATATATATATATACCCACACCAATTAAACCCTAAATAAAACTAATTAATTAGCCAAGTAGGAGAAAGTACAGTTTTGTACCTACCATAAATGTAGATGTTCGAAGATCCACATTGCTGCAGTCCTTACACTTGGGTAGTCCGCTGTCCTCGGTCGGCCCGAATATCAAAGTATAAGGCTGACGTCGGTCAGGGCGCATTTGACTGACATCAGGACGTCAGGGTACAAATGCGCATGACCGACGTCATATCCTCAGTCTTTTCTTGCCCCAGATGTCAGAAGACCCTAAAAATAAAGGTCAAAACCAAAAGACAGCAAACAACCAACCAACCACCCTTGCACTAACTATATGTACAACATATACAATATACACAATATGTACAACCCAACCCACACAACCACCTCTAACTACAGAGGGGAAGGAGGGAGGGTAAATTGGACTGCAGCAATGTGGATCTTCGAACATCTACATTTATGGTAGGTACAAAACTGTACTATGTTCTTCATCTCACATTGCTGCAGTCCTTACACTTGGGTAGAATCCCAAAGCAGAGGTAAGGGAGGATGGCTAACTACAAGGAAGCAGGAGCTGCCAAAATGCCCTGCAAAACAGCAGTGGCAAAACCAGCCCTGGACTTAGAGTAAAGAGGCAGGTGATAATGCCTAGAGAAAGTATGCACAGAACTCCAAGTAGCTGCCTCCAAAATATCCTTGGTTGCCACTCCCCTCAAAAAAGCTGTTGAAGTGGCAGTAGCCCTAGTGGAATGAGGCCTAATCCCAGCTGGAATCTCCTTGCCATGATGGGAATAACAGAAAGCAATGCAAAACCCAATCCACTTAGAAATAGTTTGTTTTGACACAGGCTTGCCCTGAGAACTCAAGGCAAAAGAAACAAACAACTGCTGAGACTGCCTGAACCCTTTAGTTCTGTCCAAATAATAACGCAACTGCCTGTGAACATCTAAAGTGTGCAAAATCTTTTCCCCTTTATTTTGGGGATTTGCATAAAAAGTAGGCAAATGAATAGTTTGGTTTAAAGCCACACTAGAAACCACCTTAGGCATAAAGGAAGGATTAGTACGTAATGATACCCTATCCTTATGGAAAATCAAGAAAGGCTCAACCGCCATAAGGGCCTGTAATTCAGAAACCCTTCTTGCAGAGGTAATGGCCAACAAAAAAGCAGTCTTCCATGATAAATATTTCAACTCAGCAGTAGCTGCAGGCTCAAAAGGTTGTAGAGTGAGTTTCTCCAACACAAAATTGAGATCCCAAGCAGGAGTAGGAGCTCTTCGTGGGGTCTTATATTCTTTGCCCTCTAAGAAATTGCTTGAACAAAGGATGAGAAAACAATGGTGGGTCGCAATCATAGTGAGCAGAAATTGCTGCAGCATGAACTTTAATAGAAGAGAAAGACAAACCTTTGTCTAGTAACTCAGTAAGATATTGAAGAGCCACACTCAAATTAGGCTCAGAAACATCAAAATCTTTTGCTGCACTCCAAAATAAAAATCTCTTCCATTTATCTGCGTACACTTTCCTTGTGCTAGGCCTTCTAGCTTCCAAAATCACATTCAAAACTTGTTGTGGAAGTTGAGGCCCTCTATGGTTCAAAACAGAATATGCCAGGCTGTCAGGTGAAGAGAGTGAAGTTTGACATTGAGCAAATGGCTGTCCTCCTGTGACAACAGGTGTGGAATCGAAGGCAAAGGCCATGGAGGCTTCCGTTCCAGACTTCTCAGTAATGGGTACCAGTGCTGTCGAGGCCAATCTGGAGCTATTAAAATCATCCTTGGCTTGTCCTGTCTGACCTTTAGAAGTACCTTTAGGAGGAGAGGCAGAGGTGGAAAGGCATACACATGAAGATTGCTCCAATTGAAAGAAAGAGCATCCACTTTCCAAGCTGTGGGATGAAACCTTTTTGTGCAAAACTTTGGCAGCTGATGGTTTAGTGGAGAAGCGAACAGATCTATGTCTGGAGTTCCCCATGACACTGTCAATTTCTGAAACACATGAGGATCCAATTTCCACTCGTGGGGATCCATAATTCGTCTGCTCAACACATCTGCTAAGGAGTTCTGTGCTCCTGGCAGAAACCTTGCCTGAAGATTGAGTTGTAAACTGAGAGCAGTCTCCCACAAAATCATTGCTTGCCTGCATAGAGGATAAGAATGTGTTCCACCTTGCTTGTTGATGTACCACATGACAGTTGTGTTGTCTGTTAGAATCAACACCTGTCCTGGAAGAAGTAATTCCTTGAAAGCTATTAATGCAAACTGGACTGCTAACATCTCCTTCATGTTGATATGTAGATGTTGTAGTCTGACAGGCCACTTGTTTTGTATCCACTTTCCATTTAGATGAGCTCCCCAAGCTTTGTCTGAGGCATCTGTCGTTAAAATCTGACTCGCCTCTGGCCGGGTCACAGAGAGTCCCTTGTTTAGGTGACATTCCTGAGCCCACCACAAAAATTCCTTTTGAATGCAAGGTATTATTTGAATGACAGTGTCCAGATCCTGGCAGTGCTGTGTCCATACATTTTGAGATACCATTGTAGCTTCCTCATATGCAGTTTGGCATTGGGAAGCACCAGAATACAAGATGCCATGAACCCTAAGGCTTGAAGGACTGTCCTTGCAGTCAGCCCGGACTGATGAGATAGTTGATGGAAGTAAAGGGATAGACTCTTTTGTTTGTCCGGGGTTAAAAAGGCCATCTGGGATGCTGTATTCAGTCTCACACCCAGAAAGCACATGTCTTGAGAGGGTACTAGACTGGACTTTATTTCGTTCACAGAATACCCTAGGCATCTTAGCACTGCTATCACATATTCCAAATGATGAAGAAGCTCCTCCCTTCCTTGAGCCAGAATTAGGCAGTCGTCCAAATAAGGATAGATTTGTATTCCTTTTAGTCTGAAGAAAGCTATCACTGGAGCCAGGACTTTTGTGAACACCCTGGGCGCAGTAGATAAGCCAAAGGGCAATGCAGAGAACTGATAGTGAGAAGTCCCAGCTCGAAAACACAGATACTTTCTGCAACTTAGTCTGATAGGAACATGAAGGTAAGCCTCCTTGAGATCCAAAGTTACCATCCAACGATCTTTGCCCAGCAGAGGTAAAAGCTGCTGTAACGTCAACATTTTGAACTTGGGAATGTCCAGATAAGTGTTGAGGATAGATAAATCCAAAATTGGTCTCCACGTGTTCCCCTTCTTTGGTACTAGGAACAGGCGAGAATAAAATCCTAGGCCCACTTCTGGCAGAGGGACCGGCTGTATGGCCCCTAGTTGGAGCAACAGAGAAACCTGTTTGTGAGCCTCTATTCTTTGTTGAGGAGGAACGTCTGGCATGCCTTTGAAAGGAGGCAAGGTATGGAAATAAAACCTGTAGCCGTGGTGTATGATATCCAATACCCATCTGTCCTGGGTAATTAAACTCCAATTTTCTTTGAAAAGTGCCAACCTTCCTCCCAAAGGTGCTGCCAGACGAGCAGGCTCTGGCAGCTGAAAAGGTAGGTCATTGGGTCTGCTTACGAAAGGACTGACCCCTGCCCTCACCCGAAGCCTGTGCAGGAGAACTCCCTGTTCTAGGCCTGAAAGAGCCCTGAGCTCTGCCCTTACCACGTCTAGATCTACCCCTAGACTGGGAATCATAAGAAGGATACGTCCACCCCTTAGTAGGCCAATTTCTACTAAATTTTGGAGGCTGGACCTGCAAAAAATCTTTAACAGTCTGCATAGACTTAGCCTTGTCTTCCATTTTCTTTAAAACTGTCTCAACAGGAGGACCAAACAACACGTCAGATTGTAAAGGAGTATCTAAAATCCTTGTTTTAACATGTTCAGACAAATTCTGATCCCTCAGCCAGGCGTGCCTGCGAAGAACTGACCCAGTGGCAGCCACCCTAGACGAGGCCTGTACAGCATCAAAACCACATTGCAAAGAATGCTTACCCACCTGTTCAGAAACATGCACTAAATCTTGCAACTCTTTACAATCAATACCTACTGCCAGAGCATCAACCTTAGACTTCAATTGTGAAAGGAGATAGTTTTGGTATTTCAACATGTGAAACTGGCAATTCAGAGCCCTCATAGCAAGAGTGGAAGAAGTATAGACTTTCTTTTCCCATCTATCCAAGGCCCTAGCCTCCTTGTCTGCAGGAACCGGATTTTTAACAACAGAAGCCTTAACACCTTTAGGCCCCTGGCTAACAGTTTCTGGGTCTGCCCTAGGACTCTTAAAAAGATACTTATGAGCTTCAGGCACCCTGTAATATCTATCCGGCTTAACAGGAGCAGGAGGCAAAGAATCAGGATTAAGAGAAGCCTCTGTAAAAACATCTTCCACTACATCCAAAACAGGAGGTATAGCCAAAGGCCTATGCTGGGGTAAAAACAGAAATTCCCTAAGCCTTTTCCTGGAATCAGAGAAGTCCTGACCTTCCCACTTAAAATGCTCCCTCATGGCATGAAGAGTTTCTGAAAAAGAAAAATCCTCAGGAGGAGTAGCAGAAGGAGTAGAATTATCCACATCAGAATCAGAATAAAGAGAGTACTCCTGCAAGTCTTCAGCCGAAGACTCTGAAACATCTGAAGCCTGCTCAAAACCCCCCAGCTCAGGCTCCACCCTAGGTCTCTTATCAGGAGGGGGCATAGAACCCCTAATTAAAGTAATCAAATCTTCTGCCATTTTAAGCATATGCTTCTTGGGCACAGTACCTGAAGAGCTAGGGGTAACACCAACTGAAGCCAAACCTGGCCTGCCCCTGGGAGAAGCCTTTGAAACAGAAGGAGAGGGCCTAGCCACCTTAGGAAGGGAGGGGAGTATAGTAACCTTAGAAGCCCCCTCAGCCTGACTTGTCTCCTGAGAGGCCACATCTTGTAATAATAAGGTCTCACCCTGGGAACACAAAGAAACCTCCGGTGGAGCCACCGGCTCCACCGACACCTCTAAAGAACCGGCGTCCGGTACAGACGGTTCTTCTAGCCTAGGCTTAACTGCCTTGTCCTTGCGCTTCGAAGAAGCGGGCGCCGGAGCATCCGACGGCATTTTATAGTTGCACCGCTTCCCAAAGACTAACCTTGCACAATCCAACCTTCTCTTTATAGTGCGTTTATTAAATCTAGCACAAGAGCGCAGCCAACAACGTCGTGCTCAGGCCCTAAGCAAGGAATACACAAAGTATGATAATCTCTATGCGGTATCTGTTTCCCACAAGAAATGCAATTATTGACTTTTTCTGACATCCGGTAAATGACTGAGGCAAGAAAAACTAAAATATTCCCCAACGGGGTACTTAGCCAACTTTGAACTCGGTCTGAAACTTCTAAATCGAAAAATCTCAGAACGCCAACCGGCACTTGCAACGCTGCTTCTGCATCGGACCATGCGGCAAAAAAGACTGAGGATATGACGTCGGTCATGCGCATTTGTACCCTGACGTCCTGATGTCAGTCAAATGCACCCTGACCGACGTCAGCCTTATACTTTGATATTCGGGCCGACCGAGGACAGCGGACTACCCAAGTGTAAGGACTGCAGCAATGTGAGATGAAGAACATCACGTTCTGTGCAAATAAATGTACCAATAATGCTTATATAAAGTACCATGTAAACTACTATCTAAAAACACTGTCAAAATAACATCTTTAATAAATAAGTAAATAAATGAGTATGTAAATAAATATTTCATGTATATTAAATATGTAAAAAAATGTATTGTACCTTAAAAATTAAAACATTTAAAACATGAATAAATAGCTCCATCTAGTGTTAAAACATATAAACTGGAGAACAATATAAAAAGAATGATTAAAAAAGCTTGGTTAAAAAAAGCTTGGTAAAAGGTGAAACCACTTAGTGTACATGCATACAAACATCCCTAACCTGTTATAACTTAGCAGATCTCAAATTTAACACTGGGGTGAGGGAGACCATGGAATTTAAACCAGGCCATCTGCTAGCTTCTAAAAGTAGTTGCCAATATACTTCTTTATATTCCAACTTGGTCTCCCATGGACCACCCCTAGCTTCTAAAGGAACATCATCCAATACAAAAAATACAAACTGGCAGATTGACATAACAATGTATGCTTATAAAGTTAATTTCTCTGATTTTCTTTTCTCATGTCATAGACATGCTCATAAAACCTTTTCCTAAGACTCCTTTCCGTTTTGCCTACGTATAATGCCTCACATCTCTCACACATTCCTATATATCCTATCTCTTTAGTATCAAAATTGTAGTAAGATTTTCCTACAATGTGCTTGTCCCTACTGCTTACATATATATATATATATATATATATATATATATATATATATATATATATATATATATATATATCCATACTATTTACAATAACGGGACATTGATGTTAGGTATTCATTGGTTTATTTTTTAATGTGAGGAGGTATTTAAGGATTTTAAACTGGTGGATTGGGTTATCTGATGAAGTCTTGTGGACAAAAGCGCATTGTATATTGTCAGCGTTAATAAATATTTTGTGATTTATTTCATTCATGGTTGGTGACTTCGTGTTTTCCAAACTCCTTTGTTTGGTTACTTAGTTTTGGTTGGAGTTTTTGTTCCCCTTCTTTCCTGGTTTTGGTTGCTTCATTGGGGAATGGAAGATTCTGTCTCCACACCACGATCTCCAAGGGACCGTAGGGATGACCTTGGTGAGACTCGAAAGCTTATTGGACAGCTTTTGCAACTCGTGGACTTGCTGACTCCCATTAGTTCTAAACTGGTTACCATTCTGAGCTAATCTCTTCCGGGTAACCAGGAAGCGTTATGTAATGGCGAACGCTTGACCGGAGCTGTTGGAACTGTTGCTGACACTAACGATGAAAATGGAATTACTAGAACTAAGGACAAGGACTTGTTCAACATTTTAGACACTCCTCATTTATTTTCTATGCAAAGCGAGAATGGTGCTATCAGGGCTGACACCAACGGAAACAATGCCACTAACGGAAAGGTTTTGAACCAAAAGAACAAAGGTGACTTTAATTATTTAAAAGTGGCATCAGGGACTCAACAGAGAAGAAATTTCTCTGAATGGCTTAATACCAATTTCAATATTAATTTTGATACAGGTGTAAGTAACATTGTTAATAATAGTGAGGCTAACAATGATGCATACAGAAACAACATTAATAAATTAGCCGATGTGTTGGGGAAATTTAAGGCTCTCAAAATCGACAATGAATACCTAGGGGAGTGCTTGAGAAGGGGATTGTCCCCAAAGGGCTGAGAGTGTTTAAATTCCCCAACAACATTGACAGCAGTTCTGTTTTTTACAATGATCTTGTGGAGAATTTCAACAGATGTGGGCTTGATGTAGTCAAAATTGTTATTAAACATAATGAAATTAAAATGGATGAACTCACCACTGTTATAGAACATTTAAACAACTGTATTACCAATGATTTATTACATACTGTTGAAGCAGAGAAAAGTAAATATTTTGCTATGATGGATAAGATAGATGAGTCATGTTCAGTTAACATTAATAGGAAGATAAAGAAACTGAACAGGGATATCTTGGAGTACAAAGAAAGGCAATGCTACCTGGCACCTAGGAAAATAGTAAAAATCGTAAGGGTTGGGAGAGGAATGAAGTGAATGCTGAGTTTGGAGATATGGTAGATGAAGAAGAGGTGGTTGATGCGGCTAGCCAACTAGACCTTTTAGAATATCCCCTCTCTGACATTCAGAAAGATTAATGAACCAGAGGGCCCCTCAATATTATTATCAATCTCAGAGGACAGGAAGGGGAGGGGGACATCAAGGGATGATGAAACATCAATTTCACTAACACCAAAGTCACTAATTCATGACCAAGTTTTAGACAAACCATTAGGAAGTGACCTCAATGTGAGAGGTTTGGATGAAATCACCAGTGAAAATAATATATTCACATATAGGAATTACAACATTGTTAATTACACTGGCATTGAACTAACTGTTGATCATTTCAGTTTACTTTCTAGGGGTTTTAAATTTGCGCCATACAAAAAATGTGACATCACCAGGCTGTTACTGGATTTTAAAATATTCATTAGACAACTTAATTTGGAAGTTATGTTTCAGGGACAAGCTAAAACTGACATACAGACCTGCTTAAGACACAAAAGTGAATATAACCCACCTATACACCCTCAATTGAAGAATTTTGAGGTTATAGTGGAGAAGGAACTAAGAAAGGCTGTAGGTAAATCCAAAAAGTACAACTTAAATACAAACATGATAAATATATTAAGTGAGCTTCAGCAAAATTCACAGATTAGGGTTATGAAACCTGACAAGGGAGGGGGTATGGTACTTATGGACCAGGTGCTCTATGAAGGGAAGATGAATGAAATTCTGGGAGACCATTCCACTTACAATAGGGTTTCTTAAAACGAGATCCTTGTGGCCTACAAGAAGATAGAAGTGGCCCTCAATTATATGTTGTTGGAAGGATTAATTAACACTGAAACCTTTAGATTTTTACATGTTTCTCAACCCAGGATGCCCACTATGTTTGGGATCCCCAAGGTCCATAAAAAAAAAAACAGATTAATCCCCCTCTCAGACCTATAGTGTTGGCTGAAGGCTCCAAAACTATGCCATTAGCAAAATTCTTAAATGTGAAGTTGAAAAAACTTTGGAACATGGAGAAAGGTTCTTGGGAATTCCTTCAGGGTATTGATATGAACACGACCTATGATAATACCATTTTTGTAACAGTGGATATCAAAGATCTATTTACAGTTATTCCCCAAGAAGAGGGGTTAGCTTGGCTTGAAGCTGCATTGGTGGATAAAACCAGAATATCCAGTGATGACTTGCAGGTTATTCTCGACCTTATGGATATGGTTTTGAAAAACAATTTCATCTACTATGGTGGGGAATATTTTCACCAGGTGAGGGGGATAGCTATGGGTGCCAATTGCGCACCGACTTATGCTAACATCATTTTAGCCTGGTGGGAGAAATTATATATTTTTAATTCTAGATTTTGCGATTGTTGGAGTTTATGCAGACGTTTTTTGGATGATATTTGTATTTTTTGGAATGACTCCAAGGAGAAATTAGTGGAATTTATGGAGTATGTTAACACCACCACATGCTTTTTACATTTCACTAGTAATGTTTCTTTTGATAAGGTTGATTTTTCTGGATGTGAGTATTGTTAAAATAAATGGTGGTATTAAGTCAAAAGTTTTCAGAAAGGGGACTTTCTCCAACTCATACCTTCATTTTGAGAGCGCTCATCCATACGCGCAGAGAAAACGTATTTTCAAGGGGCAATTGATTAGAGCCAGCAGGCTCATCTCTTCAGATGAGGATGTCTTTTTCTTAGTAAACTTTTTTAGAAAGGGGCTACCCGGATGAATTCTTGAATGACACTATTTTATATATTAAAAGTCAGCGGACGACAAGATTTAGGCCCCTTTTGTGTAAAGGTATTGAGATTACATCCAATAATGTTAAAACTAATGACGAGAAGTTTCATAGGGCATTCACTTTGGAATACAATAGTGATTCACATCGGGTGATTGAGTTGGTTAAAAAGGAGTGGGATAAATTCACCTCCCTTACTGATTTAAAGAGGATACAACACAAGCCTTTAAATATTGTTTTTAAAAAAGGGATTAATTTAAAGGAATTATTGGAAAAAACGAATTCTGCTCAGAAGGCTAGGAGGCCTGGTACGTACAAATGTGGGGCATGTGCACAGTGCATACATATAATAAACACTGATAGGGTGTTTATTAAAAGCAGGAATAAATATGTTTATAGTACCTGTCACAGTAATTGCAGCTCCAGTGGTTTAGTTTATTTAGTATCCTGCGAGGCATGTTGTGCCTTTTATATAGGGAAAACAGAAAGATGCCTGAAAAAGCAGATTTATGAGTATTTTTATGACATAAGCAAAAATAATGACAAAAATGCCCTAAACATTCACAGGAGTGTGCTCAAGCAACTTTTTTTTTGTTTTTTGTACTGGAAGGTTTCCCAAAGATGTTAGGGTGGGGGGGTTTGTGGGGAACCCGTCTCGAATATAGGGAGTTATACTGGCAGGTATTTTTGGACAAAGGAAGGCACCCTGGTTTGAATGAAAGTATTTCACTTGCACCATTATTGAAGTTAAGAACAGCTAAATTATAAAAGTTTTTCTAGTTTTTAGCCACTAGAGGGTAGCATTGTATAAGTTTTTATTTATTTATCTTTCTATTATAAGGTGATTTTTTTTATAACTATATATATTTATACAGCTATATATATATTTATATATATATATATATATATATATATATATATATATATATATATATATACACACACACATCTATTAATTTGACATTCATTGTTATGTATTAAATATGTACCTTTTTATCATGTTTTTAAATGTATCTATTGCTAATTGTTCTTGTACACACACCTTTATTTGTTTTATTAATTGATGTTAGGTATTCATTGGTTTATTTTTTTAATGTGAGGAGGTATTTAAGGATTTTAAACTGGTGGATTGGGTTATCTGATGAAGTCTTGTGGACGAAAATGCATTGTGTATTGTCAGCATTAATAAATATTTCGTGATTTATTTCATTCGTGGTTGGTGACTTTGTTTTTTCCAAACTCCTTTGTTGGGTTACTTAGTTTTGGTTGGAGTTTTTGTTCTCCTTCTTTCCTGATGTCAGTAAATAAATCAAGACAGAAAATAACCTGACCAGGTTAATAGTCACAAACATAACAGTTTCATCAAATACCAATAGGTCTAGTTTTGTCAATAAACCCAATGAATCACAAAGCACATAATCAAAAGTATTTATAATACTTTTACATTTCAAGTCTACATATTTGGCTAAAAATTCAGTTTTAGAGTGATGTGCAGCTACTATAGGCCTAAGGGGAGGAGGGTCGGTGCTATCCTTGTGAATCTTGGAAATCCTGAATATAGACAGGATAACTGAATGTTCGACCCTGACATAATCAACGGTATCACCTGCAATACACCCCTAACACATCATATCCAGTAGGGTATAATCATTATTTCTATATGAAGCAACATTTCTCTATGAAACATTCTGTTCATTCCTTGAAACCCTCATGTAGGTCGCCTCATTTATTAGGAATGCTGAACATTTTACAGGAGTAATCAAACTGATCCATATAGCTTCATGACTCTAATGGACCTGTCTCTCATAATGTTCTCTTGTAGGAATTACTGTCCATATGATAAACTGCCCTTGCACCCTCTATTATGGTGGTTACATACAGCCCTAAAATGGTCACCACAAAGATTTTTCAAAATACAAACCAAGGGCTAAGCTGGGGGTATAAAAGGTACTTTTTTCTTTAAGACAAACCCATCCCAGCACTGTCAAAGTACATACATAAATTAAATTTTCAAGTAAATAACTTGAAATTAATCATGACTTTGACTATATCAGTCTTAAATACCATGACCAAATTAAAACCCTTTTTAAACAGAGATGTGTAATAATCATTAACCTCCAAATGACTCAAATTAAAACATTGAAATATCCAAATTCATAAACACACTCTCTACTGTTTTTATTATTAAATGGAGTCAGCATCTTTTGTTGTTGTGGTTCTCCCTCCCTCACCTCTGTTTTGTTCTCTGCTTCTGAGACCCTGATGGGGGCTCGCTGTAATGATCCCTTAATCTCTCTGACCTGTGTACTTGATGTACAACGAAAATATTATCACTGTTGGTTCCAGTTAGCCATACCACACATCAATACTGTCTTTCTTTCTATAGCAAAAACCCTTTTGCCTAGGATACATACCATTATGAATATAATAGAGGAGTTTCTCATTGTAAATCCTGCATTTGAGTTCCCAATGGCATAAGAACCTATAATAATCACTTTCCTGAGGTACCATGTATGTACATGTATGTGCATGATTCATGTGTCCATGTGCCTATGTGATCTTTCAGTTTTGTTTTACATTTGTGTATGTATACACACACACACACACACACACATATATATATATATATATATATATAGTAAGTTAGTAAGTTTCAGCACTCCTAATCTTTATACGTAATCATGTTTGAACTCTTTATCAGTCACTGTATTTTTCTTCTCATTTCTGTTCATTGAACAGTTCCAAATAAACCTAACAAATCTTCAACTTTAGACCAAGAGCAGCAATGCTGCCTATCACATCTTTATGCTTCAAACTGAATACATTCTGTATGCCTGCTAAAATCTCCAGACATATGATGATTATTTAATTTGGCCAGTGGAGTAGCCATCACAATGCACAATACACAGAAATGTTGCATGACATTTAGGTGGTTGTTACAAACCTGTACTTTTGTGTTTTGGTAGCAATACTGTTAGTTTAGGACATGGTTCCTCTGCTGTGTCAAGCTAAAAGGCATTAATGTACCAGATTTAGTTAAAGAATGTGCAATAAACATGATTAAAAGGATATACCAGCACTACAGTAATATCTAAAAAGGTATTTCAGGGTCTGCCCAAACACTGATAATGTCATACACAGCTTGCTTCTGTTGTTTGATTGTGTTGTAGTGAGACCTTTATGGAAGTGTTCAACACCTACTGCATGCAGTTCTGTTGTTGTGTTTAATACAGTTCTGCATTTGCCATGATTCTGGTCACCTTTACGATGTTACTATTGGTATATTGAGGTTCTGTATGAAAAGCCATAGAGACACATTGTTAAAGTGGTTCCCTGACAGGGTGGATTTGTTTTTATCTCCAAGGCTCTGTGACCACAGAGCTTGCCTATAAGAAGCCAGGATACAATACCCTTTGAGGTGAATATGTCATTTCTCTTTTCCTGATTTCTCCAATGTGACATTTTTGCCAAAACTGGTCTGAATTTTGTGGGTTTGTGCTTGTCATGAACCTTTGGATTGTGTCACCACAATAAATGTTTTTTATTTCCACGTTGGAGTGCTGGCCGTGATTTTTTGCTTCAACTAATGTTTTTTGGCCTTTTGCACCTGCCATACTTGCAGATTGACTGTTTGGTTTAATATGGATTTTCTTGCTTCCACTGTTGGCCTTGTGTGGAATGTTTTGAGTATCGGTGGTGGAAGCATTTTCCTGATATAATTGTTGGTTACATGAAACCTATGATTGGATTTTCCTAACTCGTTTTGGATTTAAACCTTGACTGTGTTGATTTCTTTATTTTTTGATTGTTGCATCTAAGGGTTGTATTGGTTCCAAGATTTTGCACAACAGAATTGGCCATACAGGTGCATTGCAAAAAAATTTTCTCTTCAGTTCGTTCAATTTTGGATGGTGCAAAAAGGATCAGAATCACTTAAGGTACTGTTCTTATGAGACTGGGGTGTTTGTTTTGAGTGGAGTTTTCAACACAGAACATTTATACAGACATAACAACACCTTATAGCCATATCGTCATTTTGGTAAATGGAATTTTATTTTTACATTCAGTCCAGATATCGGATGGTTGGCAATATTTCAAGGTACTGTGTTTTTTGGCTTCTCGGCTTCTATTTACATTGTTGGGGGTCAAATTAATACAGGACTGAGTTGTTGTGGGTTTCATTTTTTCATCATTCCCCTTTTTGGGCTTCGAATGGAAGAGACTTATTCCATTGGACGTTTTACAAATATCAGATATTGGGACATTTTTGTCATCAGAATTAGTTCATTATTCATAGTTTTTCAAGTGTGGATTCAATCTGTTTGTTAAAACAACATTATTACATATTATTACATTGAATGACAAACAGTTTGAAAGATTTTTTATTAATATCAAAGTGTTGTTGTTGGGAATTGAGTTTGAATTTTGAGCTTGGGGCCTTACGTTGTTAGATGGTCGATTTACATATTTTGTACGGTATGAGATATAATTTTACGGCTCCTCAAATTTGTGTAATATTTGGATGATTTGAATTTTACTGCCTTACATTTTACCAACTTGTACATTTTGGCTTATATTGAAGGGCTGAAGTGATTAGGTACACACATGGATTTGTTAAGTATCCTATAGGGTTTATCAACTGATAAAGATAACTTGCAGGTATTTGAGTTGAGCTCAGGTACTGATGATACATCAGAGGAGGTGATATCTAATCCAGAAAGTACATGTAAGCAATTGTCTGTTAATTTAACAAGGGCCATGAAGGGGCTTAGGACATGTAGAGGGCTTAGAATTTGCCTCAACCTTTAGTTAGTAATACTAAGAGTTTGTTAGAGGAATGGGCTAGGGCACAACAGAAAGCATCTATGAGTTTTGTGGAAACTTTGATTTCATTTTATGAATGCACAATTATGAAATCAATATCAGAAGTTAAGAACATTTGTGATGCAGTTAAAATTTATGAGGGACAACCTTTTTATGCCTGCGGTTTTCAACAACTTACTAAGGAGCTTATTATCTTGGAGAGAACTCAAAGAAAAAAGATCCATATGTTAAATAGGGATGCGGGTGTCTACAGTAGAGGTAAACCTTTCGGTTATCAAAAAATGTTAAATTTGCATATCAGGATGTTTCACATCTGCCCCCAAAAAGAAACAGATACAAGTCCATTTTGAAAAAGAAAAACAAAACCAGTATAAGTGAGACTTCAGGTGATGAGTCTTCTTCCATCACTAATACTGAAAATGACCAAACACAGGGTCTACCACTCCCAAAGAACATACCATGAATATCCCTTTATGTCTAGCAGATGCAGGGCTAGAAGGAAGCATAGAAAAGGTACCAAATGTAGACCACTTTAGGAGCTATTGATACATGTTAAGTGGTTTCTTTAATGTATATAACATCTCATCAGTCCAATTATCTGATGCTAAAATACAAGTTTTGAATAAAGGTCTTAATTTTGTGCCTGCTTTTTTTTTTCATTTTTGAAGCTATAATGGCTAATGATGTTATTTATTTTTATCATTCCCTTAATTTAAGATTACATTTTGAGGGGATTCTATTTCTCAAGGATCCACTGAGTTCAAATTCCACAAATCCTCTTTTATGCCACCCATGAATAAATATGTATCCAACTTTCAGGACTGTGTTCTTAAAGATCTACATTTTAGGACATGGGAATCCAGGGTTTTGCAGTGCAATTTGTCTTTTGCTGAGCTGCAAGCTTTGGCTAATCTTCAAAACAAGAAGGATCTAGTTATTATATCAGCCGGCAAAGGAGAGGCCATTGATTGTAGTCATGGATTGGTCAGTATACCTTGCCGAAGCAAATAGACACTTACTGGATGGCATGTTCTGTACGAAAATGCCTTTAGATCCCACTGCATAGTTCAAAAATGGAATTGATATTTATTTTAAGTTAGCTTTGGAGGAAGGCATTAGTACTAAAGCATGTGCTTTTCATCTAAGAGTGTCCGACCCACAACACCAGTATTTATACTTATTACCCAAAATTCATAAAGGTCTACAAAAACCTCCAGGTAAGCCTATAGTGTCAGGCAGGGGATCTCTTACAGAACCACTATCAGCCTATTTAACATGCTATTTAAAACCTGTGTTAAAGGTGGTTAGATCCAGACGACAAGACACCACTGAATTTTCGAAAATTATCTCAGATATACAGTTGGAACTCAACTGGATTATGTGCACGTGGGATGTCACAGCACTTTACACAAATATACCTCACTGATATATTGTTTGATGGGCCACATTTTGACCAAAAATGTTCTGCATTTCAATGGAGAATGTTATTAGCAAGTTAAAGGTACTGCCATGGGAGCATCTTTTGCTGGCTTGCTTATGGCCTATCTTGAGGAACAATTGATATATGACCTTAGTCACAACATATTTTTAACAGAAATGGGTATTTGGTGTAGATATTTCTACGACTGTTGGGGATGATTGGTGGGCTGACATCATGTATTTAATGGAGTTTGTGGATTATTTGCATGGTAATAAGTAAGATGTTCATTTTACATTGCATTACCATGTTAGTGAGATCCCTTTCTTGGATGTGACAGTATATAGAAATCCAGATAATACTTTGGGCTCCAAACATCCAGAATACAATACTCTGCTACATGCTTCTAGTTTCCATCCACATCATATCATCTGTAACATTACAAAATCCCAGTTTTTACATATGAGGCAGATCTGTTACTCTGATGATTCTTTTGAACATCAATAGAAAGATCTTATTAAGAGGTTTGTCACCAGGGGCTACCAACATGAGAATGTTATTTCAGCCAGTGAATGGGCATCCAGACAACAAATGGATACATTATTAGACTAGATGGATAAGGACTGTAATGCCAATTCTAACATAACGTTTGCTACCACCTATGGATGAAATATTAATATCCTTAGGGATATTATTGAGAAACATTGGTATATTTTACATGCTGGCAACAGGTTATCTGAAATATTGACATCCAAGTGTTTGTTTTTTTATCGTAAGAGTTAAACAATGGGTTCTTTTTTCAGTCATTATAAGCATAGGGGGAATTTGCAAGGCACTAGTTATCAGACCATGTTGTCTGGAAATAAAGCCATGGGGTGTTGCCCTTGTGGTCATTGTTCTTTATGTAAGCTAGTAGTATAATCCCAGCAGTTTACTAGCAAGAATACCTCTGTGGTATATGATATAAAAATGTATGCAACTGTAGCTCTGATTGGTTGATTTATCTAGCCACTTGCACCTGTTCTGCTGTTTTTTTATTGGCCAAACTTTCCATACCCTTAGAATCTGTATATCAGAACATATGAGTGATGTAAGAATCAAAAGGCTATCCAATGCCTTATATAAACATTGTATGAAGCACTCTACAGCACAGCTTAGATTTGTAATTATTGATAAGATTGAGGGAGATAGGGAAAAAAATGGGCTGTCATGCTTTGCTTAATCAGAAAGAAAAAAGATGGATAATTAAATTAGGGGGTTTATTTTCCCCAGTTTGAATGAACACTTGTAATTATCCAATCCAATATGGTGGTTTCTTTATGTATACACACACACACACACACACACACACATATATATATATATATATATATATATATATATATATATATATATATATATATATATCTATACTGCTACGTGTTTGTATGTTTTTTGTTTTCACTGAGGAAGGCAAGTTTTTTGCCAAAACCATTCTGAATTTTGTGGGTTTGTGCTTGTCATGAACCTTTGGATTGTGTCATCGCAATAAATGTTTTTTATTTCCACGATTGGAGTGCTGGCCATGATTTTCTGTTTCAAGTATTAAATGGAAATGTGCACTGTATGCTGGCACATGCACTTTGGTTCTGAAAGAGGAGAATCTCATTCTGTTGACATGAGATCTTCCAACATGCACTCCTGCATCAGTGTAAAGTGTAGATTATGATGTGCCTATAAGATCCATGGGGTCAAAAAAAGTCAATGTATCCCTGGTTGGAATGGCAGTTGATAAACAGGTTCAGTGAGGGAGTTGGTTTACCTGTCTTTACATTCTATTCGCCCCACTATGGAAAAATCATGGACATTATGGCATCAACACGCGCACACACACACACACAAACACACACACACACACACATATACGTATATGTACATTACAATTGTTCAAAATACAATGCTCGCAATGAATTTGGGGTAATAAAATACAGTATCTCAATTTTACATAAATGGAGAACCTACTGATAAATAAAACATTTCAAGGGCATGGATTGATTATTACTGTTCACATGGACATAGTTATTGCAATTTAAATGTCTATAACTGTAAATCATATTAATAATGTTTTTTATGCTACATAATTAAGTGCATATTTTTAAAAAAGTAATTGAGTAACCCATCCTCATTTCTACACAGCCTTATTCTCTGTCAGTAGTTGCTGAACAAGAACTCTAGATCTTCCCATACCTTAGGGGATGACTATGTCTAAATTCGGATCTGCTAATACCACAAGGTTCACAGAACATAGACAGCTGAGGATCAAATGCTTAAAATGCTGCTGCCTGACATAGTAGCATTTTACAGATTTGATCCACAGATAGCTGAATTGTGCAAATGGTAATTAACCATTTCACTGGGTACAATTTTCGTGACGTGAATACAGAAAGAATGTGATTAATATACCTGAAGCACTGCTGAAATAATTCAGAAAAAGAACACCAGTATCTATCTAGTACCTTATAAACTAAATTTGCACAATGGCAGATAAAGCATGCTGAAGGTTAAAGATGTTTAGTGTACACAGTGAAGATAAAACAAAGGCTATAGCTGTATACTGTGTACCCACAAATGATTTGGTCCAGCAAGATCCACATTTATAGGGACATGATAAAATGAAGGGTTTATGAGTATGGATTAAAACAGTTTTGTTATGGCAACTAAGGATATAAGGGAAGAGACACAACTAAAGATAGTACAAAACTGAGAAACTGGAAGTTCTTGCCTATGGATATGCACATTAAGATACAAACAGTACAATGTGTTTAGTCCCTTTAATTTGATACACAGGTCAGGCATATATTTATCAACAAGGGGAAAAGTTGTGGATAGTAATTAATAAACAGTTGAAGGATTTTATACGGGAGGGGAAGAGGGCAAAAATCAAGTGGGATAAGTTAGTACTCCTAATAGAACAAGGAGCGTTGAGATTAACTGATTTGAAGGGATATTTCAGAGCTGCACAGTTAAGGCTCTCATACATAACACAAGCTGAAAGCTACAATTCAAGGTGGAAAGTGACGATGATGAAGCAGGGTGGTAATTCAAGAAACAAGGAAAGAATAGGATTATGGACACAGATCCTTAAGAAAAATAACAACAGTCATGCAGACTATTATATTAATAAAGTAGCAGAAAGTATACTTAAAAACTAAGCCAGCACACAACTGGAGAAAGGAGAGTCTGCTGATATGGATGACTGCAATTAGGGTTACAGAGAACAGATATGATGGGGCTGGTATCTACTAGAGGAAGCTGACAAAGGAAACAAGGTATTGGGAACAAATAATTAGAGAAGCAAAGGTAATAGAATGGCAAGAGATCAAGAAGACATTTGGATTGCAGGCTAGTGATTGCCTCCCCTATCAGGGAATGATATTAGAGTACAGACAAAGAGATGGGAATAGGGGAATCCTAAATGAAAGACCTGCTCTGGAAGAGTTTCTAGATGAATCTAGAACAGAAGCTGCTGTTAAGAAAAGGATAATTAGTAGGGCAAATAAAATATCGCAGATAACAACAGGAATCAAACAGAAGAGATCAGAAAAGTTTGGGAAAAGGGATTAGATATGCAATTCAGAAAAAAAGAATGGTAGGATATATATCTGGCTCCCATATATGCAACAAAGTCTAGAAGGTTTAGAATTTTTATCTTGCATTTTACCCCAAACAAACCCCAAAGAAGTTTTCCTTAGGCAGCTCGCAAATGATGGAGGTATGATGGGGAAGAAAGGGATAACTGAGAACATATGTTTTGGAAGTGTAATCGGGTGGCAGACTTTAAACAGTTCTTACAGAGCACTCTGTCAGGAATACTGGGTGAGTAAATGAATGCAACTAAGGAAATTATTTTTTGAGCTGGGATGCAGGATCTGAATTGGCTTGTTAAGTTTAATTCTGGTGATCATTAAAAGAAAAATGATTACTTTTATATAAAATAAAGGTGTTTAAAAAACAAATATATTACCACATTAATGAATATCTGTTTTCATAAAACTAACATTACTAAAAGAATTTTGTTTTCAAAATAAAGTCTGATAATAGCAGTACCTTAACAAGAGATCAACTTTTTAAAGTGCATTCCGTAGACTTTAGAATTAGAGTGTGGCTATTGGTAAGTACAGTATTTCTCTTTTAACCAGAATTCTTTTCTTTACATCAGGACCTGACATGAGAAGTGATGTCTGGAATCATTTATAGAATATGAGAGAGACATCATCATACGACCCTAATAACCTAGAATTAGCTACACCAGTTAACAAGCCTTGGTGACATAAAAATCATGCATAGCCCTAATACATACATGGTTATTGTCACCTTGAATACTGCTGCTACTGTCATGTAAAATTCTTTCCTACGACAAAGGTTTTGTGGTAGAAATCACTATTCATCACAAAGATCAGCTAGGTTTTCTGTTGTCGGTGACCTTCTGCAGGTATTACTTTTTCACAGACTGATGTCATTGTCTTCCTTGTCTCCTTGAAAGTGTTTTGTCAGTACCTGACAACCTTACAAGACATGCATCTGTAGCATTTGTCCCCAGGTCTCCACTGAAAATTGGCTCATTCCAAGTCGGTCTTTCCCGGTAAATAAATGTAAAATAAATAAATAATAAATACCGACATCACATCGTGCCCATCTTGTGTTCTTGTCAAGAAGTTTTACCCCTGGTAAATGTGGCCCATTGGTGTAATTACAGTGTGTATGTGCATGTGTGTGTGTGTGTGTGTGTGTGTGTGTGTGTGTGTGTCTGTGTGTGTGTGTGTGTGTGTGTGTGTATGTGTGAGAGAGAGAGAGAGACACTAGGGTGAGGCACAGCCCAAATTGCATGTCATATTAATTTTTCTATGTGCAATGTCTGAAGGATGCCCAAACAACAAAACATCTGATGAAATGCTGATCTACAGATAGCTTGTGTATTTCACTATACAAAACAACATATCTATGTCCCATTTAATCAGTATTGACAAAAATTAGCTGTCATTTGATGCATTCCTCCTTAAATGCAGATACAAATTATTTTGTGTTTTTGAAAATTCACGTGTCATTTATTGCATCTTGTGTTGCATTCTTTGATGAAGGCATATTGTGTATGATACAAATTATACATGAAAGTCATTTGTATACACAAGTTGTGATTTTCACAGAAACAATGGCTTACAGCTGCAGCAAAGTTTTATCAATTCAGTTCATGATCTTTATGAAGTACCCTATGTTCCAGTGCTTAGGCTTAGGGTTAAGAAATCTAGCACTGGTTTAGTATGTATAGAGTGCCTGTCATCACCAAAACAGACCATAAACAAAAAATAAGGACAGCTGCAGAAAATTATGATTTGATGAATATGTTAAATATTATCATTATTAAAGTATCTTTTGTTAAATTCCATAGTATAATATTTCCAAAATGGCATTCAATGAATGAAGTGTTACAGATCATTAATAAAACCAAGAAAGCCATTAAATCCACAGCTGTAGATACTGCATGTGACTTCTAAAACTTTGACTTACCTTGAATGGACGTGGCATTTCAGGACGTTTGTATCTGAGGTATATCAGGCCAGCAACTGATAGTCCAATAAATAGCCACCGTACAAAACTTAAGAAGTTTAGGAGACTATACAAGTCACTAGAAAACAGCATAATTATTACCAGCGGGTACTGTAAGAAAAAGAAAAAATAAATAAATGTGGCACAGATTGCAAAATTAAACTGCAATCAATATAATGCTTCACTTTGTGATAAATGATGTGTTGTTGTACTGACTCAAATTTTTGTGGTCCAGTGGAAATCAATGCTGCAACAGAGAAACTTGCAAGGGATCAATGCAGTAATGTTTCTACTGCTACAAGCCAGATGCATTAAATGTCATTTCACATAAAGAAATTAGATTGACATAACACTGTTTACAGCTGATGACCGCTATGTAAAGAATTAGTTACATTTTAATGCCACTCCCATTTCTCTTCATAAAATGTGCTATCTTAACTAAAAATAAATAAATAAATAAATCAAATGATATTGCTCGATAAAGCTCTGCTTGCTTCAGAAATGCACATTAAATAATAGCATTTCTATCAAAGAACATAGAAAAAAAGTGATGTCAGAGTTACTTTCTGCATGTTTTCAAAGATAATTTCAGATAAAGTTAAGGTTTTAATTTACAAAATAATTTATGAATTATTTGCAAAGAAAGAATGAAAACAGGTTTTAATTTTGGGGTCTTTTCATTCAGTTGACTGTGCAGCTAGATTTAAAAGGTTACCACAAGGTATAAGCCTTGTGTACATCTTGTGTGAACCATTTATGCTTCAGAGGAAGCCCTAAAATGGTGCAATACCATGCTGGGCTGTCATGGCCACCTACTGTAAATGCTAATAAGGCATTCTGGAGGAGTTGTTTATGCTAATTAGCTGTGTGGTCTTCCATGGGAAATGCCTACAAAAAGTAATTTACAAAGCTAGGGGATTCAGAGAATCTTTCAGCTGAGTAAGTTACCTTGTCCACCTGGGATAATGAAGGCAGTCAAAGGCTTGTGTACACCAAATGCTTCCAAAGGGTGAGATCACATTAGAGGTAAGTACGAGGGAGTTTTGCAGACAGGTAGTGGTGGAGGATTTGTGCATGCATGTATATGTATGGCTGCATGTGTGAGTGTATGCAAAAGAATGAGTGACCTCAGGTGCCTGTGTGTGTGTGTGTGTGTGTGTGTGTGTGTGTGTGTGTGTGTGTGTGTGTGTGTGTGTGTGTGTGTAGGTGCGATTAGTAGGAACTATTGCAGGGAAACACTAAACATCAGGGACAGATGTTTATATTGTGCCTTAAAGGCATTTAAAACATTACAGAATAATGTTATTCAGCACAAAAGTTGTAGGGTTGGAGTCCATTCAACATCAAGGATATTTCAATATTGTGCCTTAATGGCACTTGAAATAGAAGAGAACAATGTTCTGCAGCAGTAAAGATGTGGGATGGGGGTTACTATAGCAATAACCCACGCCTGGGTGTGGGTAATGTTGGATTTACCCATGGTTGGCGTGGTTTGGTCCCGAGGGCGAAGCCCGAGGGACCAAACAAAGCCAATCGTGGGTAAATACAGCATTACCCACACCCAGAAGTGGGTTATTGCTATTATACCATGACATTATTTAAGAAAAGAAACTATTACTTTTCTTAAATAATGACATAGTATAATGCCTGTTTACTGCCCTTCCGCAGATGTCTGGCATCCGCGGCAGTTCTGATGTACTGCGCGCCTGCGCAGTACATCAGAGTTGGGCAAAAGCAACGGAGAAAGCAAGATCTCCGTTGCTTTTTTACTGTTTGGCTATGTTAAATGGGTTTAACATAGCGAGACAGTTTTAAAATAAGCAACGGAGATGTCCGTTGCTTATTTTAAAACTGTCTCGCTATGTTAAACCCATGTAACATAGCGAAACAGTAAAAAAATGTATTTATTTATTTATTTATTGCAGTTGGTTTACCAGGATAGTCCATTGGGCCATTAAAGAACCCGTTTTCAATGGAGTCCTGGGGAGAAAAGCTCCAAAAAAGAAAATCAATTTACAAAAACATTGACAGTAAATATATAGGTACATACTATAAGAGAACATAAGCAAAAACATAAGCAAAAACATAAATGTACTTAACATTTGTCAGTGACAATCTTGGTACATGCAACGAAGGAATAAAAGCAAAACATAAAAGCATTTTAATGAATGAGCATAGTAGATGAATAGAGTAGAATGTTAGTACAGGGAAAGGTAGAGTTGGTTATGTGGGGTGGGTACAAGAGCATTCCCATTGAGATTCTAGGTGTAAGAAAAGTGATTTCTTGAAGGTGGAGTGGTTAGAGGTAGTGCGGATGTTTGGAGGTAGGGAATTCCAGAGGCGAGCAAGACTGAAGGAAAGGAGGTTTTTGCCTGGGGGATGATTTGGTTTGTGGACCTCTAGAAGATTTTGATTATTAGACCTTAGAACTCTATTTGGATGGTGCATTTTAAAGGCAGAGGAGAGGGAGGGACAGTTGGAGGGGTTTAGAATAAGCTTGTGGGCTAGAGTTAGTTGAGTATAAGCAAGATAGTTGGGAAGTTCTAACCATTTTAGTTTATGGAGGGAGAGACAGTGGTGAGTGGAAGACTTATGGGTGGTAGCGAATCTAGCTATTTTGTTATAGCAAGAGGTGAGCTGTTTTTTTAAGGAGCACTGAATATTAGTAAGAATCGTGCTTTCTCCGTTGCTTTTTTTTTAAAACCTGTCTCGCTATGTTAAATGGGTTTAGCATAGCGAGACAGCTTTAAAATAAGCAACGGAGATCTCCGTTGCTTATTTTAAAGCTGTCTCGCTATGTTAAACCCATTTAACATAGCGAGACAGTGTTTTAAAAGTAGAGTTATACTAATGGAAAAAAGTCTGGGCGACCGGACCTTTTTCCATTAGTATAATTCGATTTACAATGTGCACGCTGGCCAATCAGCGTGCACGTTTTGGGGGGGTCATGGTATAATAACCATTAGGAATAAGTCTTCATATCATCTCTTAAAGGCTCATAAAAGATAACAGAACAATGTTCTGCATCAGGAATAATGCAATGCAGGGACAACACTAAACACCAGGAATAATTCATTATATTGTGCCTTAAAGTCACTTAAAAAATTACAGAGCAATGTTTTACAGTATGAAAAAGATGTTGGGGGAGCACTAAACACAAAGGACAGTCTACAAAGCATGCCCTAAAGACATGTAAGAAGATTAAATCCCTGTAGCTTTGGCACTCACACCTAGTGTGGTAGTCCTCCATACCACCAAAGATACTTCTAACGTATTACTTTGTCTTTGGAATATCTTTCTCTCACTTCTCTTTCAGCTGTTCCCATTAGGGGTCACCACAGTGGATCATCTGTTTCCATTTCTTCCTGTCCTCTGCATCTTGCTCTGTCACACCAACCACCTGCATGTCCTCTCTCACCACATCCATAAACCTTATCTTAGGCCTTCCTCTTTTTCTCCAACCTGGCAGGTCTATCCTTAGCATCCTTTTCCCAATATACCCAGCATCCCTCCTCAGCACATGTCCAAATCAATGCAGTCTTGCCTCTTTGGCTTTGTCTCCAAACCGTCCAACCTGAGCTGACCCTCTAATATACTGATTCCTAATCCTGTCCATTCTCGTTACACCCAGTGCAAATCTCAACAACTTTAACTCTGCCACATCCAGCTCTGAGTCCTACCTTTTTGTCAATGCCACCGTCTCCAACCCGTATAACATAGCTGGTCTCACTACCCTCTTGTAGACCTTCCCTTACACTCTTACTGGTACCTGTCTGTCACAAATCACTCCTGACACTCTTCTTACACCCTACCTGTACTCTCTTCTTCACCTCTCTTCCACACTCACCAATACTCTTAACTGTTGATCCCAAGTACTTAAACTCATCCACCTTTGCCAACTCTACTCCCTGCATCCTCACCATTCCTCTATCCTCCCTCTCTTTCACACACACATATTCTGTCTTAGTCCTACTGACCTTCATTCCTCTCCTCTCAAAAGCATATCTCCACCTCTCCAGGGCCTCCTCAACCAGGTCCCTACTCTCACTACAGATCACAATGTCATCTGCAAACATCATAGTCCATGGGGCCTCCTGTCTGATCTCGCCTGTCAACCTGTCCATCATCACTGCAAACAAGAAAGGGTTCAGAGCTGATCCCTTATGTAATCCCACCTCCACCTTAAACGCATCTGTCACTCCCACAGCAGACCTCACCACTGTCACACTACCCTTGTACATATCCTGTACCACTATTACATACTCCTCTGTCACTCCTGACTTCCTCATACAATACTGCAACTTCTCTTTAGACACCCTGTCATATGCTTTCTCTAAGTCCATAAAGACAAAATGCAACTCCTTCTGACCTTCTCTATATTTCTCCAACAACATTCCCAGAGCAAACATTGCATCTGTAGTGCTCTTTCCCGGCATGAAACCATACTGCTGATCACTAATCATCAACTCCCTTCCTAACATAGCTTCCACTACTCTTTACCATAACTTCAAGCTGTGACTGATCAGTTTTATCCCTCTGTAGTTACTACAGCTCTGCACATCACCCTTATTCTTAGAGATAGGTAACAAAACACTTTTTCTCCACTCCTCAGGCATCCTCTGAGTTTCCAAGATTTCGTTAAACAATCCAGTTAAAAACTCCACTGCCATTTCTCCTAAGCACCTCCATGCTTCCACTGGTATATCATCTGGGCCAACAGCCTTTCCATTCTTCTCTCCTCACTTGTAAGTATGTTACTTCCTCCTTGCTAATCTGTTTCACTTCCTGATTCACTATCCCCGCATCATCCAACCTTCTCTCTCTATTCTCTTCACTCATCAGCCCCTCAAAGTACTCTTTCTATCTGCTCAACACACTCTCCTCACTTGTGAGTACATTTCCCTCACTGTACTTTACCACCCTCACCTGCTGCACATCTTTCCCAGCTTGGTCCCTCTGTGTAGCCAGTCGGTACAGGTCCTTTTCTCCCTCTTTAGTGTCCAACCTTTCATACAACTCCATATGCTTTATCCTTAGTCTTCGCCACCTCTCTCTTTGCCATACACCTCATCTCCTTATACTTTTGTCTACTTTCTTCATCTCTCTGACAATCCCAATTCTTCTTCACCAGCCTCTTCCTCGGTATATTTCCTTTACTTTATGTTTTTGGAATATAAATTAAAATAAATAAGAAAAATGAGGGGAATGGGGGTTTTGATACCAGTTTCTTTCCAATATCAAACAGATTCTCAAGAAGGGACCTTAGCCTTCTACACTAACTGTACTGTTAGTGTGAGAAGGTAGTTTTTCCTCTATAAGAGATATGAAACCCTAAAGTCAATGACTGCAACACTCTGTGAGTTAGGGGCAGGGCATGTGTAAGTTGCAACAGCAGAAGTATTATGTAAACTCGGGGGCAGTTGCGATAGACGGGGTTGTGGCCATGTGTAGGGAGGCAGATTACAGCAGCAGCAGATGATGGGATAATATGCTAGAATTTTATAGAAACACCATGCATGAGAATCAAAAGGTGTTTATTATATGCCACTCTCCTCAACAAAAAACAAAGTCCAATCAAAAGTCCTATTCTTGTCTTTGTACTCTGAGAAAATGTGATTCATGAAAACAATCTTAACATTTTTATAATGATAAAAAAATTATCTAAAAGGATAACATTGCATCAAGAATATTTAACAAGAATTAGTCATTGTGATCAGCTGTATAATTGCAAGATGACCTGCAGATGAAGAACTAAAGCACCAGAAAACAGTACATTGCACAACTAAGTCCATTTGGAAAGTTCTTCACAGTTTCGGAACCTGCATAGCCATTTACAGTGGAGTAGAGGCAATTAAAGGAATGATCGACAAAAGTGAAAATCCAAGAATAGTATCACAATAGATTGGTCAAGAACAGTGGGTGAGAGAGATAGGTGATAGCATGTGGAAGAATGGTTTGTCTCATGGGACTTTTGGGGTGGCAGAGGATGTGGGGGATTCAAACAACAAAAGCTAGGAACTGAATTTAATCAAATCCCCATTTGGTTGACATCACTTTAGCCAATAACATTTGGTTGAGTGCACAGATAGCTGACAGGTGTGCAAGATCACACAGTCCTTGGCCTTGGGAAATATGCCCTTCTCCGAAACTGTGTGATCTCAAAGTTAATAGCTGCAATCAGCAGGGGGGTGCAAAGCTGTAAGGGGGCTTGCCCCTCTGCAAAAAATTATGTTTAAGGCTATTTTCTAGAGTTTGTTTTTCATGAGCATGAGCTGAGATTGTTTGCTCTGCGCATACATAATATCTTGTCAACTCTTACAAAGTTGATCTATTCTTTTCAGCCTTGTGAATGTTGATATTTATATCTTTCTTTCTTTTTCAGTAGATCCATATTTATATATGTGCGTGCGTATGTGCATGTGTGTGTGTGTGTGTGTGTGTGTGTGTGTGCGTGTGTGTGTGTGTGTGTGTGTGTGTGTGTGTGTGTGTGTGTGTGTGTGTGTGTGTGTGTGTGTGTGTGTGTGTGTGTGTGTGTGTGTGTGTGTGTGTGTGTGTGTGTGTGTGTGTGTGTGTGTGTGTGTGTGTGTGCATGCATGTATAAATATGTGTGTGTGTGTGTGTGTGTGTGTGTGTGTGTGTGTGTGTGTGTGTGTGTGTGTGTGTGTGTGTGTGTGTGTGTGTGTGTGTGTGTGTGTGTGTGTATATTTATATACATATATACATAGAGAGAGAGAGAGAGAGAGATTGAGAGAGTAGCTAGACAATAATTAGAGTATTGTATGTGACTGAAAAGGAAACTTAATGGGGCAGTGGGCAATAAGGGCCTGGAAAAGAGACTAAAGAAGATAGAAAAAAACATTAACAAAATTTGACAATGTAGTGCAGTCAACTGGTATAGCACAGAATGGGAAGGATGGATGACGCAGAAGACACAGCCATAAGTGACAGGAGAAGGAGATGGAAGCCACAAAGAAAGGACAGCTGTTAACAACAGTGACAAGTGAAGAAAAAGAGACATAGCCAAAAGTGACCATAAAATTGTCAACACCATGAGAAGTGTAAGTGAAGAAGGCACAGTGGGGTATTCAGCTAGATGAGAGCGACAAAGGGTGGACGAGTCTGAATAAAGACAGCATGAAGGTTATGAAAAGGATCAGATATTTTATCAACCTAACAGCACTCCTATACTTTCTAATCTCATAATCCCCTATAAAAATCTAAACTCCCTACGCTCTTCAAGCAAACTTTTAGCTAGCATAAATAAGACTAACAACACAGCTGGTGATTCCCTGTTTTCTAACACAGTGGGAAAAAACTGGAACCTACTCCCCAATGAACTAACCTCACTTTCTTCTTTGCCTCTCTTTAAAAAAAACCTCAAAAGACACCTTAAAACAACCTGGTTATGCCCCTGCAGTAACCCTGACTAACCTTCTGGCTTTTGCTAATATTATTTCCACCTCCTACTATGTATTCCCAACTCTAATGCATACTTCTGATGCAGAACAGGAACTGGTGAACACAATAGAACACACTGGTGAAATCTATCCTGTTGATTATCACAAAACATTCTTATTTTCAGTTTTTTATCATACTCTTTGTTGCTTTTATATCGTGTAAATAATTTAACACTCACATTTGTCACTTTTATATTAGTGTAAATACCTTCTTTCATCTCCATTTTGTATTCACTGTTTTTTGTATTTTTTATTGAACTACTTTCATTTACTATGTATCAACTATAATTTGTATCTTTTGCATTGTATTTCAAATTTCTAATTAAATTTTTACTACTGGAGCTTTTCTCCCCGGGCCTCTACTGAAAATGGAAATATATCCAGTTAGACTAGCCTGGTTAACAAATGTAAAATAAAATAAATAAAAATAAATAAGTATCACAGTGCATGCAGTACCAGCAGAGATAGCTAATAGGACAAAGGTAATGAAACCAGAGGGAGATGTTTCAGATAAGAGGGGTAGAAACATGGATTAGACAGTGAAGCAAAGAAATGCTCATAAGGGCTGAAAGAAGAGCATTTTGCAGATTGATGACTCAGCCTCAAAAAGAATCCATAGTCTTGGCATGGAAGATGGGGAGCCAGACTACAGTCAAGTCCAAGGCTGGAATCAGACTTAACAAGACTTACAAGGAAGTAATAAAGGTGTTCATTTCCTGGAGAAGGATGAATTAATATTGTAGTACATATAAAGTTTCAGAGGAGAAAGCTGAAGTAGCAGCAAGCCTGGCCAAGGACTTTGGAAAGGGAGAGATAGAGCAAGAGTGAGAGAAAGAGAGAGAAAAGAGACAGACAGAGAGAGTAAGAGAGTGAGATAGAGAGAGGGAAAGAGAGTGTGAGAGAGATAGAGTGAGGGAGAGAGACAGAGAGAGTGAGAGAGAGAGAGAGAGAGAGAGAGAGAGAGAGAGAGAGAGAGGGAGAGAGAGACAGAGAGAGAGAGAGAGAGTGAGAGAGGGAGAGAGAGAGAGAGAGAGAGAGAGAGAGAGAGAGAGAGAGAGAGAGAGAGAGAGAGAGAGACAGACAGAGAGGGTAAGAGAGTGAGATAGAGAGGGAAAGAGAGTGTGAGAGAGATAGAGTGAGGGAGAGAGACAGAGAGAGAGAGAGAGAGAGAGAGAGAGAGAGAGAGAGAGTGTGAGAGAGACAGAGAGAGGGAGAGAGACAGAGAGAGTGAGAGAGAGAGAGAGAGAGAGAGTGAGAGAGACAGAGAGAGGGAGAGAGACAGAGAGAGTGAGAGAGACAGAGAGAGGGAGAGAGACAGAGAGAGTGAGAGAGACAGAGAGAGGGAGAGAGACAGAGAGAGTGAGAGAGATGGAGAGAGTGAGACAGACAGAGAGAGGGAGAGAGAAAGAATGAGATAGAGAGAGAGTGAGAGAGAGAGTAACAGAGAGTGTAAGACAGAGAGAGTGATACAGAGAGAGAGTATGAGAGAGAGAGAGTGACAGAGAGAGATAGGGATATCAAAATATGGGGACTAGCGGTTGCATTCTCAGAACTGTTTCCTACATCAGCAATCAGTATTCAAAGGAAAGTGAGAATTAGGGAGCATTATGACTGCCTGTAGCAGTGCTCAATGGTGGAGAGCGTATGACTGGTATGAGGATTTGACAAGACATAGCAAAGAGAACAATTCTATACCAGGTTCAGCCTCCATCTTATCCCAGAAGGGATATGAATGTTCTGCGCTCATCTGTAAAGGAACAGCTCAATGAATGTTATTTTAAAAAGTTGAAGTGGTATTACAGATGTTGGAGGGGAGGTAAATAAAAGGAGTATAAGGAAAGAAAAAAGAGCAAAATATAACACAGGAACTTTAGTTACCAGGGTAATTTTACTGAAGTATGCCAGGATAACATTCCTATGTAGTACAAGGAGTCTGTGTAAGATGATGGAGGAGCTGCATTTAGATAGTTGAGGCAAAGATGGACTCGGCTACTACCATAGAAATACAGGCTAGTTGCAAGAACAATGATGCATAAAGGTGCCAGGGTGTAAGTTATTCAAGGATGGCATAAAATGAGCATATGGAGGAGATGCAGTCCTGCATACACAGCACCACATGTGAGATCACAAAGGAGGACCATCCTGTGAAGGGGCAAGGGAATGGACATGGTCAGTGTATAGGGTAAGAAACCAGGAAGTTAAGTACCTGAGGGGCTATACTACTATAACACATAGTATACCAGCTCTTAAAATGTCAAGGGAGAAGGATGACAGGCTGTAAGAGACAGGACAAAGGAATAGGACAGGAGGAAGGAGCTCATTATACATAAGAAAGCAGAATAAGGCCATGTTAAGTTTAATTGTCATGCTGCCAAAAAAACAGTTACTATAAAATGGAAATCAAAGTCCAGACCAACTGTATTTGAAGTCATGAATATTATAACAGACATAAAATAATTGGAAGTGGGATTGTTAGACAAGGGTAAGAGCAAATAACTTAGAAAAAGTGGAAATTGTGGGAACAATACATGCAGAATAATGTTTTGGAGGAGGAATGAGGTTTAGGGGATGTAGGAATTGATCAGTTTATGTAATGTTGGACTGATGATTATACAAAAAAGTATACATTATGTATAATATTTGTAACTGGAAATATGTTAATATGGTTTGTTTTCTTTTATATAAATGTATGTATGCCTATGTCTGAAGTGATAATTCAATAAAGGTGCTAAAAGATTAAAAAAAAGATGTTTTTGGACATGATTGAAGTTGTGGACCATAAGACAATGTGTCAAATGTTGTGGGATTGTATTATAAAGGACAGAATTTAGGATGAGGTCTTAGCCAAGGTTTTGGGATGTCCATATGAATAAGCCTTTAACAATTAGTGGTCATTTCACTTAGTGGTTTAGAATGTAGAAGTATAATGTAAGAACTCAAAGACAGAAATGATTGCTTGTCGCTTTAAGGGTGGGTTAGGATGAACCTGGGGATAGGGTCAAAAATGAGCTAGACGCTAGCCACCCACTGCAAGTGTAAAGAAACTATCAGCATTTGATGCTGTAGTCAGAAACATAGAGTAGAATGAAACCTTAAGACCTGGTTTATTCATGTTTGATTTGCAGCATGGGCACCGGAGGGGTCAGGTGAAGGAGGGATGAGCTTGAGCATTCTATGTTAGCTTTGGATCATGGGGTAAAAGAGGCAGCATGGTCATGTGATCAATACCTACAGGTGGTAAAGCGACCTCTTGTAGAAGACGTCAAGGCAAGTTTGTACTGTTAAAAGGCATATGTTTCTGAGTTGTGTTAATGTGACTGAGAACATACTTCTCAACTTATTTTTTCAAGATTTGAGGACCAAGCCAAAAACAATGAGGAGGAGATAAATGCCAAAATCAAGGCTATTTCTTTTGCATATTACTCTAATTCACTTAGACATTTAATAGAACAACACGCTTTGACGCAACAATATGAAGTATGAAACTCAAATAAATGGCATTATTGTCTGTAATCTTCAGCAAATTATCAGAGAGAAATGTACAAGGGATAAAAGAAAAATGCAAGGCAAAATCAGGTAGAGTTGAGAGGTATGACTGGGAGCATGCACGGCATTCAATGGCAGATTAGCCATTGCAAGTCTGATGTGTCTACAGGTAGGGATGGGTGGGAGGGGGTGAATACTTCCTCTTTACTGGTAAATGGTCTTATCCCTAACTAGCTGACTCTGATTTCAAGATAAAAGACTGTTCTTGCCAAAAAAGTAATTACTAGAAAATGGAAATCAAAATCTAAACCAATTATACTAGATGTTGTGAATATAGTAACAGAGATAAAACATCTGGAATTGAGATCCTTAGAAAAGGGTAGCAGCAAAGTACACAGGAAGAAAGGGGACTTGTGAAGGAATGAGGGTTAATAGGTGGCAGGACTTAAATGTTCTATATAATGTGTGATTGAAAAAGACTGCGGAGATTAAAAGTGATGCATCATTTTTTTGCAACTGGCCCCTGAACAAGAATGAATGGGCTCAAAGTCTCTTGCACAGTTACAGGGCACACGACCTTCACATCTGGAAAAAACAAATGATCCATATGGGCACAGGTGATGCAGCTATAGGGAAGGTGACATGGAAGAAAAAAGTAAAATAATTTAAGGAGGAGACAAAATGACTTCACATGAAAGATAGGCAAAAGGTAAGGCATACAAATGGTGGAAGATAGGGGTACGGAGATGGAAGAAGCACAGTATAAAAAGGCTGTTAAAGGCACAGCAACAGAGGCGAGGACTGGAAGGGTATGGTCCAAAAGGGAACTGACAGAAACAGCAGAAAAGTCAGGGGTTGGGGAAAAGGCTTCTTTGGGTATGTGGAAGAAAGAAGGAAGAAGACCGATTTTCCAGTTCAGCAAAGGTGGGAGAGACATCTCAGAGGATTTGAAAAAAGAACTTCTAACTGAATATATTATTTCAGTTTTTACCAAGCAAAGCAATGGAATGTTGTCATGCTGACCAAAATGTAGGACAGAGTTAGGAGAATAATGAACAGACCCCAATGCATTCCTCTTCCATCCCTTCTTCTACTGCTACCCCTCTGCATCATCAATGGACTAGGCAGCAAATGACATGCAGTTCTCGAACAGACATGTTTTATTTCCATCTGCATCATTATGGATCCTTGGTCAACTTTCATGTTATGTCATTGAAACAGTGGGAGAGAGTTGTCATCTTATCACATCCTTGTCATAAGACCTATGTTATCTCTGACTACTTTATGTTACTGCCATTTTCCATTCCCATAGTACCTGGAAGAGTAGGTATCCTTATTAACATGCTCCAATGTATCTTCCCTGGATGGAGATCTGTCCCTAAGCAACTTAATGCAAAGACCACCCTGACCACCTCAGTACCTGATTCTGTTCACAAATATAAGCAAAGCTACATCATGATCAAGTAGGTCCCTATCAGGATAATAGACTAGCCTGCCCAGCCTTTCCAGAATCCCATTACTTGTCTGTCTCTCCCTAATTATCATAAGCACTATTCAAACTCATCAGCATGTGCAGTGTTTTATGCTTTACTTTTACAATGATTACAGAGATTTCTATTTAATTATAACTTTAATGTCAATTTTTGCAGAAAACAGCACTGACAGCTATTTTCTAAATAAAACAAAGATATATTTAAAACAGACATCATGAGAAACAATACACTTCTCTTCCCTTGAAACTGACAACCCATTAAACTACAAGACACATACTGGAACATACTCAAATAGCATATAGTAAACCATTAATTAGCATCTGTGCAATGGGTATTGGAATCAAAAAATCAAATACGTGATGCAGTTGTTAACATCCTGGGGCAGTCCACTGGACACAAGTGTTCTTTTCAGGAGCAACCCAGGAGTACTAACTGGTGAAGTAACTTAGAAGAGACAGAAGCAAATGAAGACTGAGTGAATCAAACTATATACAACAGGAAACAGATGTTTAACATCTCATACCCTTACCCATCTGCCCTAAGTGCTAGGTAAAGTACTGTAGCCCAAACACAGCACACTTCACACATGCGTGCTTGCAGAAAAAGCAAGCTAAATTAAAATGTATTCATAATTAAAATATTAACATTGACTTAGTGTTGTCAAATTAATTCAGAGCTAAATAATGAGGACACTACAGACATTCAACAGAGCAAGGAACCCATGGATCATATCCAACTAACATGGCTCATATGATGATATTCCTGTTTGGAATAATCAATCTCTTCCTTTAAATCATAAGTACCCTGGTTCATAGGTAGTTACTAAGCTCGAAGCCCAGGGAACCAATGAGGAGCCCAGCACAAATTTTGCAGTTGCGTTGCAGTGACTTCTTCAAGAACAGTGCATAAATATGAGATGAAATCTAAGATTTTCTGTAAAACTGGAGACAGAGATTACTTTAAATCACTTAAAAAGTTAACAGAGCAATAGAGTTTGCTTCATCTTGTATATTCTAAAATACAAAACAATGAAATGCTCTGACTGACAATCATCCATCCTCAACCTCTTTTCCTATTTTTGCACATGGGGTCAGGGTGTGAACTTCAGCCAATCATCTCAAGCTATGGTTTACACTGCCAGGTTGCTGGCCCTGCCACAGTAGTTCATTCATTCTACTAGCTCTCACCTACAGCCAATTTAGAGTGTCCAATCTACCTATTGCATGTCTGTGGAATGTGAGAGGAAAGCAGAGCACCCAGAGAGGACCTACATGACCACAGGAAGGGCATGCAGACTCTGCACAGAAGGCATCCAACCAAGAACTGAACCAGAGAATCTCTTGCTGTGAGGCAACAACACTAACCACTGCACCACCATGGCCACTTTGATTGACATTGACAAAATGTAATCCTCAGTGATTACAAAAAAAAAAAAGTTAAAGGAGGCCTGGCAGTTGGTATGTTAGATTAAGGATCTTGCTTCATATAGTTAGAGTTCAGGGTTTGATCATGAGCAAATCAGTTAACTAAACAGTGTCCTCCAACTGGGGTATTTTTTCTGCAAACACACACACACACACACATACATACACACACACACACACACACACACACACACACACACACACACACACACACACACACACACACACACACACACACACACACACACACACACACACACACACACACACACACACACACACACACACACTTTGTTCCACTTACAGATTCATCCAACAAAGAAGCTCTCCTCCACCAGACTATCACAGTCACAGAAACATTCATGCATTTGCTTACACACACACACACACACACACACACACACACACACACACACACACACACACACACACACACACACACACACACAAACATACATATGCACACGCACAGACAAACAGAAATGTACATAAGCACAGACATACTGGTATTCCCAAAAGCCATTCATGCACACTCAAGGACCCACTCACAAATTGTCCCAGTGCTCCCATTAACTCACCAGCACATATATGCATATAGTGTTGCAATAAAAGCACCTCTTTCTTTCATCAGTTGTCTATGGAGGGTGAGGCAGCTCTGATTCCCCTGCACAGACTTCAAGCATTGTAAGGCATAGATGTGTGCCACAAAAATGCACTGCAAGCTTAATGCATTTAGATCATTGTTAAAGTGCACAATGACAATGGTGGACAGCAACAGTAGGCATGAACCAGAATAGTCTTTTGAATTATGCAAGGCTCATCTTCCATACATGCAAATGATTATTACTGCCCATTTTATTAATGTATCATTTTTTTTGACTAGGCAAGTCTAAGCACATAGGCACTTTTTTTTTTGTAAAAGGGCACACATCTCTCTGCTCTTCACTAAAGTATAAATGTTTCACTCACATTTACATATATCTGCTTTATTTGTGAATGTGTACACCTGTGTAATTTAGGTGGGATTAAAAATTAAACTATTTCAGACCTAAAGTATTTTATAACATATATGTTATTGCTTATTTATTTCAATCATTGATTCATTGAATTATTTTATTACACAGACACATAGATAAATAATAAATGCTAAAATGTAAGCAATAATTTGAACACAAATAAACACAAAAGGAATAAACTAGCAAAATAAATGTCATGGCATAGTTACAAAACACCATGTTTGAATTTAGGTTATACCTGTGTTTATTCATATCTGATTTTAGAAATAAATGATAGATACTCAGGCTTCATCCTTGTGAGCAGATAATACCAGGCATGAGTAAATCTGAATCAAACATGCTCATTCTAAAGGGATTGTGGTAAAACAACTGGCATGTGGTTTCACTAATTTGTTCTACTGACAAATTCATCATAATTTGTGTTAAGTAATTCACACTCATGTGTTTCAGCTGTGATTACCAAACTGGCATATACTAGTCACCAGATTTTACTTCCTACATTGTGTACAACACATTTCAGTGGGAGATGAACTTGCTCTTTGTATAATATCAGTTTAATATACCTGTCACAGGTGTATAACATCAGTTTAATATACCTGTCTCAGGTGTATATCAGTTTAATATACCTGTCTCAGGTGTATAACATCAGTTTATTATACCTGTCTCAGGTATATGATATCAGTTTAATATACCTGTCTCAGGTGTATAACATGAGTTTAATATACCTGTCTCAGGTGTACGATATCAGTTTAATATACCTGTCTCAGGTGTATAACATCAGTTTAATATACCTGTCTCAGGTGTACGATATCAGTTTAATATACCTGTCTCGGATGTATGATATCAGTTTAATATACCTGTCTCAGCTTTTACACTGCACTTCCTGCTCCTGAGCTGGCTGCATCTCAGCTTCTCCTTGTTATTCCAAAGGGGTTTGGTAAGGGTCCCACCCCCAGGGCTGTCATGGGCCTTTCACTTAGGTGTTATTCATCTCTGGTGTTTCTGTGCCACCCTTACAAAGGTTTTCACTAAGTGCGCTCAGCTCTGACCTCCTCTCTGCTGTCAAGGTGAATTGAAATCCAAAGGAATCCTCATTTACTATGATTGTAACATCTTCCATGCTCCAATTAAAATCAGAGACTGTGAGACTGAAAGAAGGGAACACAACACAATGTGAAATGAATAACTAGGAATGAATGGTAATCTAGTTATATCTGCATTCACTTTGAATGTACATTAAACAGAAAACCTGTGTGTTAATAGGAAGTAATATCCAACACTGAAATATGTGTCTCTGTGGGTATGAGAATGATAAATAAGTGTTCACTTGCACAAGAAATAACAAAGATAACATATCCAAATAATATATTTATTAATGTCATCATACATAAGGCCAAAACAAATGGTAAGGTACAGAATGGCAAGATAAACATTTTTATACAAAGCTATAAATACACCACCATTTGGATGTGTGGAGAAAACCGCTATATTTTCCCTTACTGAAGATAATCACAAGAAAGATAACATTAACATGAGCTAACCATGTTTTTATATTCATCATTACTGCATTCCTTTGAACTTTCTTGTTCTGCATTCCACATGCCTATATTTTAAGTTCCTCTTCTAAGAGAATCAGGCATACATTTCCACTGCAGAGAAATATTATAAATTAAAATGAGATGTGATTCATCTACAGTTTGGTTGCAAAGTGAAATTAAAGCCTGCAACCGACAGTCATGTTAAAGAGAAAAACAAATGACAGAATTAAGCTCATCTGTGCTTATATCTAAATTTGTGCTAAACTGCAGCAAAACAAAGGCCAGTTGAAAAATAATTTTGAGGCTGAGGAGAAAGTGAAAGGGAAGAAAGAAATATAAAGTTAACTTTACACTTTGTGCCTGATAAGCAGATCTCTGACATTGATTGTATGAAGCTATAAATGAACAAGATTGCCTTGCATTCTAGCTCTTTTGCTGCACCTTGATTATATAAAGCCTGACTTCCAAAAAAGAAGCAAAGCTCTTCAATAACTTCTACCCAATTAAATTCACTGCTGGCAATAAGCATTTTATAATGGGTGTCAGCATTTTACTGATTTGTATTCACATTGCTAATATCTCCCATTCTTAACACTGTGCTGCACAGACCGATCTAATGATTTTCATAAGACAAACACACACACACTCACAAGCACAAATATAGGCACTTTATATATATATATATCATGTATTTATGTGTCGGTCTAGGTTGTCGACACCTTTGTAATCGAACACAGGTGACTAAACAGATAGTTAACAGGTGTGCAAGATCATACAATTCTCAGGGCTGGGGATTATTTCCTTTCCCCAGTATTGTGCAGTCTTTGCGTTAGGATATATAATAAGCGGGAGATGTGGGGGAAAGGCCTCCAGGCTCCATGTGGGTGGTATGCATGGATCTTGCCCCCTGCAAAAAAACATTTTTTTTGTTTTTATTTTTATGCTAAGAATTGCATGTACCAAGGATCTTTTTCAGCACATGTGGTAGCATGTTGACATTCTGTTTGTTGACTTCTTGCAGTCAGTGTTTAGGTGGCTGACATATGGGCTACTCCAAATGTATATATTCTTATTAATTAAGTGAACCATCAACAACAAACTTGTTGAAGAAAAACAACACATTATCATAACCATAGATTTTAATATGTCTTAGTCTATAAAATAAAAGCTTCCATAATGCAGGTGTTTATTAGGGACTTTATTCAAGACACCATCTTTCTTATATATACTGAATTCCACAACTGCACAACCAAAGAGGCAAGAACAGTCCCAATAAAGGGAACCACTGCCATCAGACAGGTAGGAATTACACTGGTAGGGATTCTATTTACAAGGCAAGACCTTCGTTTATCCACAGTTATACTGCCTCCACCATGGAGAAACTGCACATATACTACAGTATACGACAACAAAATTGGTAAGTACAGTATGCGGTTACTATTTATTATGATACAAAGTAGAACACCATAACAGTCAATAACCCTGTCCATTAGACAACTTTAAGGAGTCCATACAGTGCATGCAAATTCACTTAATTGTTCAACTGATATTAATGTATTTTAAATTATCGTTGGGCTCACTGCCAGGCAGCATTTGTTTGTAGAAAACTGCAAAACCGAGATAAGCTGGAAGTTTCCTTTTTTCTCTACTACTGAACAATCTTAGAATTAGCATCTACTGATGTGTGGAGTGTGGGTAGTGCACCTGCACCTTGCCTCCTTCTCTCAAAACCTAACTGCCACTTCTTAATGTCAACACTAATGTTCAAAATGTACTATGCATTAATGCCAGGTGTTAGCCGTACTGTTTCTACTGTCAAAAATATGTATGTAAAGTTAATCTCTTTACCTCTCTTAATCCTGATATTTGTCAGTTTGCTAGTATATTAGTAATTCAACTAATTGTTTAAAATGTGTTACCGTTTCTGTACTCGCTCTTGTAATGTACTCATTCCATATGCTAACTTTACTGTAGATATACTATTATAATGTTATAATGTACTCATTTCGTACATATTCTCTCTTTGTATATGTTTCTTGTTATTTATGGAGCTTTTCTCCCCTGGCCTTCATTGAAAATGGACTCATAATGCCACAGCAGACTACCCCGGTAAACAAATACAAGTGAATAAAGAAATAAAAGGGCAGAACAGAAGAATGGCTGGGAGAACATATGAGGACTTATTAACCGAGGAAGTGTTAAAGATGTCTGGGCATGATGAGAGGAAAAGTAACAAGATCACGACAAGGTTATTAAATAGTGCTGCTAACATGCCTGCTGAAACTTGTGTTACAGATACGGTGGTATTGGGAGTCCAATAGCAAGGTGTGTCAGTACCATCTACAAAAAGCAAGTCCATGAGTTGCTGAAGGAGGTATATCCCCATGAGCCTGACTTCAGCACTGAGGACAATGATGAAAGCTGGGCACATATGGTGCTTGGAATAGAATATGTTGCATAAAAGGTTTACAAGGAGGCAACTCTGTGGAAACTGTTTCTGCAGGCGCACTCACACCATTGCCTTCTCTTAGGATGGACAGAGACTGGCCAGCAAGATATACAGTTACATGCATAATCATTATTTGGAATGAATCCAACAGTGGAATTAAGGATGATTTCTTATGACAGCAGTTATAACATTTGTTTTCATAGGCACATCTCTAAACCGGCAAAAGGCATGGAAAATAGGATAATTCAATTTGCAGTTGACACTACAGTAGACAGAAAAATAAAAAAAAAACACCACGCCAGAACACAACAGAGTCTTTAATTACACAACATTTTTGAGCATTTTTGTTCCAATTGAAAAGGAACTTCATCAGAAACAATCTGATCTCTATGTCCTTCCTTTTATACACTTAAAAAGGTGCCAAAAAACACAGGCAAACATTTTAAGGTATGCACACATTAAAATATCAGGTACTATTCCCAAACTTCCTGCATCAAATATATATGCATGCTGAACACCAATACCATTAAATATAAAAGTAAATATTGTATAAAAAACATAATAGCAAATGCATTAAGAATTAGTAAACTGTAAACATATGAAATAGCTTATATGATCAACTCAACTATTTAAAAACATTTTAGAAAAGTTTGATTGTAGAAGTCCTATGACAGGCAGCCTGACTTAATTTTCAAAATAGGCTTGATAGATATTACGTTATTAATACCTGGTGGGGCAGTGGCATTTAATAAAAGTCGCCAGTGAAGCTCCCTCTTCTCAACACGGGCATTCCACCTTTTCTAAAATGGTAAAGCCAACTTTCTTAAAATCCTTGTACATCAAAGAAAGCTTGTAAAGGGCATTACAAGAGATGGCTTTACCAACTGCATACACGTGTTGATAGATTCTTGTCCACAAAAGTCCAATAGAATGCTGGATAAGATAGAGAGAAGTCTATATATACAACACCCTTAGTATTGCAGTCAAATCTGCTCTTGATGGCGCGGCATTTTTTTTATTTTTGTTTGAGTTTAACAAGTATGCTGATTATGGTTTTGGATATTTTGGTTGTTTTAGTTTACTGCAGACACAGAAATGTCACAAACAGAGTTGTTTTCTAGCTTGGAAGCCAGCTCCACTTCCTTCAGTCACAACAACACACCGGTAGACCTTACTGTTTTGATATAATGTGTGGATCAGCTTAAGGACCGTGTGGACTCTCTGGTTGCAGCTTTTGGCAGCATTATTAATGGAACAATGATTGCATATAATGGTTGATCCAGTACAGGTACAAATAAGTTGCAGACAATGTCAGATCCAATACAGATACAGAAAAAGTTTTATCTTTTGCTGGGGTAAGTACCAAAAGTTCGAACACCAATTTTATTGATACAAACACTGCTTCCAGTTCTAGGGAAAGTTTTAATATTCATGATTGGTTTACCCCAATATATTTGTTTAGTGAAGAAGTAGTCCAGAGGTCTGAGAAGAACAATGGACAGTGTAACGATCATGAACTTACATTTGAAGTAAGAATTAACAAATTTGAAACATTATTGACTAAATTTAAGTCAATACAGTTGGACAATTATTTTCTCAACTATTGTATCAGTAACAATCAAGTACCAAAAGGCTTACACATTTAGAAATACCCCAGTGGGGTTATCCATGGGTCCATGTTGCATTTTGAACTTGTGGAATTTTTCAACCATATAGCTATTAAATATATGAATATTATTCTGCGGGATAATCTGGGGCAGTTGAACCAGCTAGAGGAGGAAATTCATAATCTTAATTCAGAGATATGGAAAGATTTATTGTTTGAGCATCGATATGAGGCATTCCAGTCTATTCTAAAATAGGTGTCAGAACATGAGACAGTTTCTTTTAAAAGGATACAAAGAAAGATTCTCAGAGACATCAGTGACTACAAGCGCAACAAAGTCTACCCTGTCCCACGTAGAGAAGGAGAACCAAAGGATAATTGTGGCGCAGCATACGATAATGATCTGGGCAAAGTCAGCAGGGAACAGGGGGATGACAATATCCCCGGTAGATCTAAGAGGTTAGAGGAGAGAAGGGAGAGACAAGCCAATCAACTCTTTTGCCCTCAAGAAGGACACCGCCAACAGGTTTTTCGGAGAACCAACCACTGGAACAGATGGTTCAGAAGTAATCCTCCCAGAGTCTCTGGTGAAGGAAAAAGAAGGTACTGGTTCTGTTTTTAATTTTGGAGGTTGTGTGATATACAACCTTTCCCCACTTAACATCACTCACACCTTTGGCACTTTATTTCAAAAAGGATTTAAATATGTGTCTTCCAGTCAGCCTAATATGGCATATTGACTGAGCTTACATTGTTTACCAGGAAGCTGAAATTGCAATGTATTCTGCCATCTAATGATCAAAGCTCTTCTAGTTTTGGCCTAAAAAGAACTAGCATTTTCAACCCACCCCTCTTACCCAGCATTCACTTATTTGAACAGCATGTGAGAAAAGTATGAGAGAATGGTGTTTTAGTAACAGAAAACCCAAATTTTACAACCTTACTCCCGGGGAGAGGAAACTGTTATACAAACTGGCTAATGATAAAGGTTTGTGCATCATGAAACCTGATAAAGGTGGGGGAGTGATCATAATAGGCAAACATTGTTATTCTTCCAAAATGTTGGCTTATTTACATAATGGAACATTTTTATTGAGGCTTCACGGAATAAACTCAGCATTGATTACCATCTATTGATTTGATTTTAGAGGACATTTTTGTGACGTTCGATTTACCTATGACTACTGGGGAACTTTAGTAGTGAATAAGCCTAGCATTCCAGCAATTTTTGGGAATTCCTAAGGTCCATAAATCGATATCTGACCCCCGCCCCCCCTTAAGACCCATTGTAGCTCCTGGTGGGTCTAAAACAGAACATTTGGCCCAATTTGTTGACTTTAAGCTTAAATCATTTACAGTGGATAAGCAACATATACTACAGGCCTCTTGGCATTTTCGTGAGATTATGTCTAAAGCTATGTTTTTGCCTGAGGCCATCTTTGTTACAATAGACATCAAAGATTTATTTTTTGTCATCTCTCACCTAGAGGGGTTGGACTGGTTTCATCAAGCTATGGTAAGGGGCACAGATTTGAGTGATACTGAAGTTACACTGATCCTCCATTGTATGGAACTTGTGCTGACTAACAACTTTGTATACTATAAAGGTGAATATTACAAACAACACAGTGGTGTGGCCATAGGGTCAGCTTCAGCTCCCATATTTGCCAGCATGATTTTGTGGTTCTGGGAGACCTCTATGGTTTAAGTTCACCTTTTTCTTCTGTGATTGGAGTTTATCTTAGGTATCTGGTTGATATATTTATTTTATTGAAGGACAGTTCAGAAGAATTTAAGTCTTTTATGGACTTTCTAAATCTCTCTATTGACTTCCTAGAATTTACCCACCAATGGAACACATATTCTATTGATTTTCTCAGCATCACATTGTACAAATATTTTGAGGAACAAAGATACAAGTCCAACATTTTCAAGAAAAACACTTTTTCAGATGCATATTTGCATTTTGATAGTCAACACCCTGCATGGCAGAAAAATTATTTGGTGAATGGTCAACTGACCAGTCTTAGTAGATAAGTCTCTGATGACACTAACTTCCAAGTTGAAGTTATCAAACTCTGCAAAATGTTTAAAAGGATGGGCTACCCACAGGTCATGTTGGATGATATTAGTATTTTTTATGCTCGGAAATTCTCAATATGGCTCCATTATATGACAACCTGGATCCACGGTGGGTCAGAATAAAAACAATGATTAAAGTCCAGATAACCCTTCACAGGTATTGGTCCTGCAGTACAGCAAAGACATTCATTCTTTGAAAAGTTCCATCAATCACACTGGAGTACTGTTTTGTGGTGCCTTGGGTTAACCAACCATTTGGGGCAACAACCTAGACTTGTTTTTAAAAATAACAAAATTTTAAAACCATCCTAGAAGCAGGCAGAAGGTATGACAATGTTTCTACCAAAGGTTGGGGCATGAAGCATTATGGAACCTGCAAACAGTGTAGATTTATTTTTGAAGGCAGTAGATTTTCTGTGGAAGGTTTTGCTAAGGACAGATTTGACTGCAGTACTAAGGGTGTTGTATATATAGCCTTCTGTCTATCTTGTCCAGCATTCTATGTAGGAAAGACTATTGGACCTTTGCAGACAAAAATCTATCAGCTCATGTATGCAATTGGTAAAGCCAACTCTTGTGATGTCCTTTACAAGCATTCTTTTGTGTGCAAGGATTTTAAGAAATTTGGCTTTACCATTTTAGAGAAGGTGGAGTGCCCGGAAAGGGGTGGTGATTGGGAAACCTTTGTTGAGAAGAGGGAGCTTCAATGGCAACTTTTATTAAATGCCACTGCCCCACCAGGTATTAATAATGTAATATCTATCAGCCTATTTTAAAAATTAAGTCAGGCTGCCTGTCATTGGACTTCTACAATCAAACTTTTCTAAAATGTTTTTAAATAGTTGAGTTGATCATATAAGCTATTTCATGCGTTTACAGTTTACTAATTCTTAACGCATCTGCTATTATTTTTTTTATACAATATTTACTTTTATATTTAATGGTATTGGTGTTCAGCATGCACATATATTTGATGCAGGAAGTTTAGGAACAGTGCCTGATATTTTAATGTGTGTATACCTTTAAATGTTTGCCTGTGATTTTTTTTGGTGCCTTTTTTAAGAGTATAAAAGTAAGGAAGTAGTGATCACATTGTTTCTGATGAAGTTCCTTTTTAATTGGAACGAAAGCACTCAAAACGTTGTGTAATTAAAGACTCTGCTGTGTTCTGGTGTGGTGTTTCTTTAGTTTTTTTATTTGAGTTTAACAAGTACGCTGATTGTGGTTTTGGGTACTAAGGTAGAGAGTAATATCTAGTGGTGATTCAAAACATGCTGAGGGACCTGAAAAGAGTTGTACAGATAGGATGAGGTGTTTATACATTTCTTATTGCTCTTACTCTTTAAATGCTTCTCTAAATGGTTATTTACATGGTCCAAGAAGTCACAACTGTATTTCAACCCTCCAAAGTGCATTGTGATAAACATGATAATGAAAAAATGATAGCCCAGGGGTGCAAATATGATTGGATAGGTCAATTTCAAAAACCTAGACTGGATGCATTTGGGTATTATGCAAGGTATGTCTTAGTGCATTTATACCCTTCCCTCCATGATAAACACACTAATTCTTCCCTGACAGCACCTCAGACACTAGAGCTTCTAATTAGACTTGGGTCACCAGGACACTAGTCAGGATTTCATTTTTCTATGCCATGGCAGGGGCTGTATTTGAAATTTTGTATTACAGAAGTAATGGATGGACTGAATGAGCAAGCTGTACATAAAAGGGCACCAGAAGTAATATCAAACAAAATGTGAGGAACTCAAAGGTCCCACATTGAGGAAAATAAAGACAACGGTTGGCAGAAAATGTACATGTTCCCTCAGGGAGAGATATGGAATTATCATCTGCAAAACCAGGATGGTGAGCCATACATGTCATCCCTACTAAGCAACAACTAAGTCCTCTGTGAACAGTACCAACAGCAAAGCCATTTATTAAAGCCAGGAACTCACTCAATGCATAAGCCCGTCTTGACTCTGAAAGGCCAAGGAAAGCATCAACACAAAGTGCTAGTTTTGCAGTGAAGGATGTTCAGATCTCTGCCTCCCTTATTTGGACAACAGTAATAATCCTTGGTACTGTACGAGCTTTCCAGTGCCCTACCAGTATCCCTTACTGTCATTGCAGGAAACAAGGTAACTGCTGACTATGTTTTCTTTAACCCTGAGAGTGTTGCATCAGTTTGCCATGCCACTGAGTTATCTAGGACAACAGCAATGCTATAATCCTTATGCTAACTTAGCAACTTCCTGACCTTGTTGTTTTGCTTGTCTGCTAGCAATTCTGGTAGGTATTTGTAGTCATCACATCTTTAGATGTCTGTTAGTAAGGTTTAGGGATTTCCAGCTCAAAGGATTTTTCGGACTCAGCAAAACCTAAATGGATGTTCTGAGGGTAAATATCTTACTGACAGCTAGACATGCATAAGGCTATTGCTTAAGCTTTACAGTGTATTTAAACATTCAGATAATCTGTAAAGTCTGTGTGTTGTTGGTCAGCCCGAGACAGTTCTTACACTGTCTCAAAAGGTTAGCAGCTATAACATCATGGAAGAGTTACTGCAATGTCTGTAACCAGACAATTAACGAATTAACAAAAATAATGGCAGTATCTGTTATGGAAGGAAAACATATTAGATAAGCCTGCTGTTTGCATGTGAATTTCTGCAGTAATATAGTTAGGAAAATTTCTGGCAGCATAATAACTCATATAATCTTGCTCAAGACTCCACTATTAACAGACACATAGTACAAATGCTAGCTATTAACCAGCTAGATTGCAGACATTGAGCAACTAATTAAAAACCTGCCACTCACAACTCAAGTCTTAAATGAATACCCTGAACCAGAGTACTGAAAATGAGGGAAGGTCTGGCTGATTCAAGAAGAGCTGGAAGTTCTATCATGTGTAAGACCTCTCAGATCCAAAAAATAATAATGGTCACATGTATAATAACAGAACATTGTTCAGTTACCATCTTCAGAAATGAACGAAAGCATAAATACTAACCAATAACTACTCAAAACACAAAAGCTAAGCAGATAATTTAAAAGTAATTAAAGTACTGTCACCCATAATTCATGGCTTAAATGAACAACTTGGACTGTTGCAAATGCTGTAAATAGATCAGCTATTTGCTTAAGGAATATATAAATATAGGATGATGTTTAAGGAAGCCAAACAAAACAACATCAGGGCGACAAACATCTGACCCACTGATGTTGGTGACTCATACCAGATGTTCTCTTCCCATAAGAATAAGACAGGGCTTGACTGGGCACCTTGATGTCTTTAAGATCCTCACTTTGAGTGTTGAGTCCATAGGCATCTGCACAAAAACAATTTAAACAGCAGTAGAGGAACATTAATCTATCCATCTATCCATCTGTCCATCCATCCATAGGTTTATAGGCTCATAGGTAGGTACTAGGATATTAGCCCTAGGGCCTATATAAGCCTAGCCAAATGGTACCCTGGCTTTTGCCACCCAAGAAAATTATTTTCCTCTGCCCCTGTCAAGCAGAGCCACAGAAGTGATCCCTGGGGTGAATTTCCTATCTCCCATCCAATCATCAAGATTTTTCTTGAAGAGTGCGAATGAGGAACTTTGTTTGATATAGATACGTAGTTTGTCCAAGAGTATGGAAAGTTTCTGGGACAGGAATCTTTCCTTCCAGCATGTTCTGTTTATTGTGGTGGCAAGGTTTAGGTTCCTAGAGCATGTAGCTTGGTGGGATTGGGATTTCTTTAAGTGGAGCATGTCCAACAGCTCTGGGTTTGACATAGCTTTGTATGTTAGGCAGAGATCACCTCTGAGTAGGTGATATGTGACAGAGTAAAGCTGGAGTTTTTTGTGACGGTCTGTGTAGGGCATCTGTTTGAGGCCAGTAATCCTCTTTGTGAGGTATTTCTGCGGCCTTTCCAGTTGTTGTAGAGGTCTTGTGAAGTACATACCAAAAGAGGTGTTGTACTCTATAATGGGTCTAATGAGTGATGAGTAGAGGGGAACAATGACCTTTTTTTTCCTAGATGAGAAACCTTTTGTGATGAGGTGTGCCACATAGAAGGATTTCCTGACTACTGTGGTGATGTGATTATCAAAGGAGAGACTACTGTCCACCTGTGTCCCAAGGTCTCATCACACTTTTGGTGTTAAGTAGACTACTGCCTATGTGATAGTTCATGGGTACAGAGTTTTTACTAAAAGGGATGACAATGCACTTTTTGGCTTTGAGCTTGTGGCCATGGATTGACACCAGGCATCTGTCTCAGTAAGGCCCTTTTGTAGTATGTCCACATCATTAGGTGTTTTGATTATGGCTCCTAGTTTTCAGTCATCTGTGAACTTTGTTAGCCAAAGACCTTCTGTGTTAGCCTGTACTTCAAAGAAGTAGATACCAAACAGGAGAGGACCTAGGACTGAACCCTGTGGTATTCCACTTGTCACTGGTCTGAAGTTGAATTTAGAGTCTGCTACTTTCACAGTGTGGGCTCTGTCAGTGAGCCAGTTGGCAATCTTGTGACATAGGGATTTATATCTAGTTTAGTGAATTTATCTATAATTCCAGAGTGGGGGTTGGTGTCAAAAGACTTGGCGAGATCTAGATAGACTGTGTGGACCACCTTACCCTCATCTACGGCTTTCGTGACCGCTTCAAAGAAGTCTATCAGGTTTAGGAGACATAATCTGCCTTTTACAAACCCGAACTGGGTAGGGTCCAGAGTTTGGAGATTACCAATGTCATTGTTTATAAGTGTCATGATGATACATTCCATAGCCTTGCAGACCAGGCTCGTCAGGCTAATGGGGTGGTAGTTCCTGTGGTCCAAGGTGGCTCCCCTTTTGTGGAGTGGGATAACTGTTGCTGTGTGCCATTCAGTGGGCACAAAGCCTTAGGTGAGGCTATGATTGAACATGGTACTTAGGTGGGGTGCCAGTTTGTTCTGTAGTTCATGCAGAACGTAGCCCTTAGATGTTGTCAGGTCCCATGGATGCTGTGTTCTTTGCTTTGGACAGTGTGTTTTTTACCTGTGCAGCCGTGATTACAGGAACTTTGCATTCTTCCGGTATAGAGATGGGCCCTTTAGGGGGTAAGAGAGGGGTAAAGTTAGCACTGAACCTATCTGCCAGGATGCTGGCAATATCAGGTGGTTCTGTATATTTAATGCCATTGTGCTGTAACTCTGAGCAGATCTGAGTGTTGCCATTGAGATTCTTGACATAGCTATAGAATGCTTTGTGGTTGTCTTTAGAATCAGTGGTGATTTTGTTTTTGTAACGAGCTTTGGGGGATTTTATGAGGGATCACAGCTTCTTACTGAGGCTGACCATGGAGTTCCTCCAATCATAGGATTTTACTCTTTTTTGCAACAGTTTCTTTTTTCTTTTGTAGAGTTTGTTTATGGCAGGGGACCACCAGATTGGCTTTATTTTTTTGGAGGATAGCATCTTGGTTCTGTTAGGGATTGCATGATCCATGCACTCATGTAAATGCTTATAAAGTGCATTTGTATAGGATTCAGCAGTTGTACCTCTATTGTTCATCAGCATGGGTGTCATGAAGTTGGCCACTTCTGTCTTAAGAAGCGTGAAACTGGCTTTGGAGAAATTTGTTACGGTGATTTCCCTAATGGGGGTGGGGTTGAGTTGTGGATGTCTAGGGTGATTAGCTTGTGGGCGGATATGACCAATGAGGAATTGACCTTTGGTGTGGAACACCGGTTCCCCATGTTGGTAATGACCAGGTCTAGGATATTGTTGCCCCTGATGGGGGTGTGAATAAGTTGATCCAAGGTGTTGGAATTTATGAATTCCAGAAAACGTTGAGCACAAGAGTCGGTACATGAGTAGTTTTCCCAGTTAATGGTGGGGTAGTTGAAATCACCCATTATTAGGGTGTTAGGTTGTACCCTAATATTTTCCAGTGTATCAGGAAATGAGGAGTGGGAATCCTGAGGCATGGTGGGGGATCTCTAGCAAGCTACAATTTGGATTGTGGTCTTGCCCAGAGTTAGTTGCACTTGAATAATCTTGGATGCATTATGCTGAGCCACTAGCCTGGAGGTGTGGATATCCTTAATGAATATGGACATGCCTCCTCCTTTAGTGTTTCGGTCCAGATTAGGTGGCCGAAAGGTGTGGTATGAATTATAGCCTGGTAATGCAGGGGTGCTCTCTGGAGCTTTGAACCAGGTCTCTGTCACTGCACAGATGTCGATGTTCTCCATTTTAAGGAGTGCCTCGAGTGAGTGCATTTTGTGGTTTAGACTTCTAGCATTAAGTAGCATTACCTTCAGATTTTACTTGCTTGTACCTGTTATGGTGGTGAATTTGTCATTTGAACCTTGCCTAAAAAAGGCACTATAGGGGTGGCAAGAGCCTTAGCCAGTATCCAGAATCCCAAGGTGTAGGCCATCTCTGGCAAAGCATCGTGGTTTGTTGATCATGTCATCCCAGGCAGAAAGATACTGGATCCTCTTAGAATAACACCAGTAGCTTAGCCAATTTTTGAAGTCAATCATTTTGTCCTTGTACTGTGGTATCATTCTGGGTGATGGCAGGATGCAACTCAGGGCTAGGGTCATACCTGCATGGACTACAAGATCGGACAGCTCCTCCATGTCTCTTTTCATGTAGTCCAGGGAGGTACGTATCAGGTCATTCACACCAACATGGACAATGACAGAGTCATATTTGTACTTGTTGTGGAGTGACCTGAGTGCATGCGTTATGTGGTGGATCCTGGCACCTGACAGGCAGCTGACATTAACTTTCTCCTTGTTTAGCCTGGTGAGTGGAACATCAGTGTGCCTGACTATAGAGTCACCTATGACTAGAGTGTTGGGTACGTTGTTATGCCTTATGGGCTGTGGTTGAGTAGCACACTGAGTTTGTGAGCTACGTGTAATTTGGATTGTGTTGGGGGGTGGAAGTTACTTGTGTTTCTGCTTTGGAGGTCCCTGTTGCTTGGTAGATTTTTATTGAGAGCCTCCACAAATATAGGTGTATGTTTTGTGTTTCTATGTGTGTGTTTTGGTGGTGTAGGTTTTGAGGGACTATGTGATGAGTGTGGTGTGGTGCAAGTGTTTGTCTTCTCCTCTTGACGTCTAGTCCAGTCTCGGGTGAAGAGAGCTTTGCTTCCAGTTTGTCTATATAAGTGCATCTCTCACAGGTTGTAGTGTTGGGTGGTAGGAGGAGATGGTTGTCTGTGTACATGAGGCAATTGCTGCATTGCCCCAAGATGCCCATATTCATCAGGTAGAAAGGAGAAAACACCAGGAGCTGACCTTTAGACATGCCTGGATAGGTGCTTATTAACTAAGTACTAAAAACTGTTTTCCTCTAGACAAGTGAGGAAAGTTGAGTGCTGTAGTAATTTGTAGCTTATTTAGTGCTTACAGTGAGTTCTGAACAAGTGCTGAGCTCAAAGAAACAGATTTTAGTGCTGAAACTAGAAAACTGGCTAGTTGTAAGAAACAAAATTAAGCTAGAAGGCTTCTCTCCAACACAGAAAATCTTGAGGGCTCAGAAGCTTACAAACAGTCCTATATATAGCAAATCTCTATCTAGACTAGATGACTTACAGAAAAGGCAGGAAACAAGCTTAGCATTTTTTTTTTTTTAAGTGGAAAGGGGAAAGGAGGAGCAGAAACTAAGTGTATTGACCTTCTCAAATGTTCTCCCTGGATTAGGTAGAATGAGGTAATGACACTAGACTGTGCCAGATCAAATTTACAGTAGGGGTGGACAACTGCAAAGCCATCAAGTATAAAAACAGGATACCAATAGGGTGGGACAGTGGGAAAGAAAAATCACAAGAAACAAACCCAACCAGATGCTTAACAATTGTAGAAAATTTCTAGTTAATACCTCATACACAGTGAAACTAGCTAGCAAAGTATATGCAGACAATAAAAATGCTATAAATAACTCAGAAATAAGCAAAAAACAGGATACTTAATGCTATATATCACAGATTAGTTGGCTCAGAGCCCTTCCTCCGATTTGCTCAGTGTGAAATGGCCATCTATTTATCCATCTTTCCATCCAACCATTCATTCATAAATCCAGTCCTATTGCAAACTGCTTGACCTGGTGATGATTATGCTAGCAAACTCAGCAGGATAGAGAACATTTTTATTATCCCATAGATGAGTTTTCATCTCATCCAGTAAGATTCTTGAGTATGTTTATACAAGCAGAAACATATAACCCCTCCATTATGTCCTGAGTCTGTCCCAGAGCCTATTCCCAGCATACAAGGCCTGATACATCTCCTGTAGGGTAACTGAGGGTATCCACACCAAGTGCCTAAACAACCTAGACTAACTCCATTCACCACAGAGGAGTAGTTGTGGATGTCTAAAATCGTGCCAGATTGTGGATCTTCTTAGTCTTTCACAGAGAGTGTGCCCAGTTATTCTGTAAAGGTTTCCCATTTCCATGACTGCATCTATTGCTTCATCGCCTTGGTAACTACACAAAGCTGATGACTATAAGGAAGGTGAGACATAGATGTATCCCTAAACTGAGATGTTTGTCCCATGACTTAGCTCTTCCTTCATCACCACAGTTGGCAACAATGCCTCTAGTGCTACTTTTGCATCTTTCCATTCATCCATCTGCTGACAATGCCTGCAGTATTGTCATCTGTACACCATATGGTAATGATTGCCTTCTGCTCTCCTCCCACTAACAGAAGGCAGTCTACTTTTTATGGGAAGAACTATGGTTTAAATTAGGGGATGATTTTCATCCCAGATTCTTTACACTCTGTATACTGGCGATCACCATATGATCAGCAGACACTGGCACAGCCTTCATATCCTGTCTATGTACATCATTAAAATGTAGGAGGAAAGGCCATGTGCTTCATTGTATTGACTGCCCACCTTGAATATGTTTACCTTAATGCAGGGGATGAAGTCACAGCTGTGATTCTACAGCTTTAAGAACTGAATAGCAAGTAGCTGTTACTCTGAGATCATACGTCCTATCCTCGCATCTTTCACAATCTTACCAACAGATTTTCAAAAATCATAGCAGAGGGTCCTAAATCATAGCACTTAAAAAATTGTTGACGTAATCTGCACCTCTAGGGTGTCCTAGCATGATGCAAAAATTCACATCACTAGGGGTGGGAAGCAAAATGCTTACATTTCATCTTCTGAGGGGACACTACCTGTAAAATTAGGATCATTGTGGTTCTTACAAACATATGAATTTGTAGCTTCATTAGAAATGCATTCTTGCTGCATTGTTTAAGTTCCACAAACACACATTGATATGATACAAAGCAGCCAAGTGTCTGCCCATGAAAAAAATAACTACCAATAACTTAAAATAGTAAATAGAATGAAGACTATTTTTACAGTTTCAGAACAATTCACCTAACATAAATCTGCATTATGTGAATTAAAGTAGATCATGGACTGTATTAAACTGATGATGTAGCCCCCCCCCATGTATCCCACACAACCCCAGAACATGGACATTTCTCATCAGTTCAGTGAACAGACAGGGTATTTCGTTTATATGCTTTATTACACAGAAACACATCAGGATGGATAGCAGCAACATAAAATATAAACAAACTGATTGACAGACAGACTGCACAGACATACATGCTTACACCTCAACTGCTTACTGCAAAATGGCAGTCAGGCTCACTCAGTATTTGTAAACTTGCGCAAGCCTCTCGAAAGCTTCTTAAAGCTGTACACACATATTGATCTACACATCCCATGCTACTCACTGCAATAGCATGAAAACCAACAATCTAACCAAAGTATAATGTTGAAACTGCATGCTTTTAAGTTGTTACTGCTAACTCCAGCAGATGTTTACTACCTGCCCCTTTGACCATGACAAACACCAGGAAGCCAGGCTATCACCAGTTCAACAAGTAAGCAGAGGTAGTCTGTTGACAGAACAGAACAGCGGACCAGATGCACATTTAGAGGGTGAATCCAGTGCACTCTCCCAAATGTGTGGCAGATGAACCGTATGCCTGTGATCCAGTATAGTTGTAACATCTTCAGTAATACTTTTAGGAGTATACCATTGTATGTTGTCTCCAAGTTCACAAACCACATGCATGTAGCAATGGTAAACTCCCTATAACACCTCTACTATCAGTACTAGTCAGATCAGCTGTCCCATGGACTGAACGTCGGATGAATTCTCCTTTACAGCCCTGACATGGCATGCACATTTCCAGGAATGTGGATGAGCGTGATCTCTCAATAGCCAGAAGACACCCTCCTGGTTGCATTTCTGAAAATCAGACCATTACCTAAGTTTGTAATTCTACGTGTTCTACATCAGCTTTCCTTACAGTACTGAAAAGATATATACTGACAGCCTTCAGCATTTGTGGCCTGTCCTGGAGGCTTGCCTCAGTAGAATGTATTTATTATTTATTTATCTGACATTTGTTTACCAGGGTGATCTGACTGGGACTACAGAACCCAATTTCAACAGAGGCCCAGGGAGAAAAGCTCAACATACAGTACAATACAAGTACAGTATAATCCAATCCAATACAAATTACATTATACATACTATACAAAAATAAATTGAAAGAACAAACTATTACAAGATGTTGCAATATATTACTACGCATCTAGACAATTCTGTACAGTTAAAACATTACAGACAATAATAGTCACTCTCACCATACACGATGTAGATAGTGTCCAAAAAATAGTATGTAGATAGTGCAATGTGTGACATTGACTGTTATAATATATGCAGGATAGAATGTTAGTTTGTTAGGAAAATAGCAGCCAGAAAGTTAGTGATGCAGATATACAGTGAGACAGAGAAAGTTAAGAAGAATAGAAGCAATAAAGCCCAAGCAGTAGCTTAAGGATATGGTATAGAAGCAGAGAAGGAGTTAGAAGAGCCTTAGGATCTTGCAGTCTGTCAAGGATGGAAATGTGACACTAGAGGACAATGAGGCTAGTGTGGAAGAACATGAAGACCTGAATATTCGGCAGGCGTTATGCAGGAGCAGAGCCATGTATTTTTGAGAATGGTTTAATCATTACTGTAGTGACCACATTAATTGAAACTGATCCATTTTGACAATATTTTTGGGCATTAGTTGGTCACAGGCAGACATGTCTACTGGATTCAAGAGTTGCTCATTGCTTTTCTCCAAGTTCTTGACAATGTCTACTGCTGAGGTTAGCATTCCTCAGCCTTGCTGAAAACATTAAGAGAATGTACTGCCAACCTCTTCTTTGTCAAATTTGGTTTACCAGAATCACTCAAGGCAGTCTAAAAGTCATTTTACATTCTCAGGCTTCTCACTGTCTTGGGCAATTGCAGTAGTGTAGAACTACAGCTAAGTCATCTGGTTCCCAAGAGCATTTCTTCAGACTGGTACATAACTCATTTATGAGTTGGGAACCAAAAAAAAAAAAAAACACTGGGCTTCTAACTGCAATCAGAAATGTGGCATCACCATTTATTTATGAAGCTATAATATAAGTTGCAGCTTTTAAATGATTGCCAGCAAAGCATTCTTGCTCCATTGGCAAATGTCGATCACAGCTTGCCATCAGGACAGCCTGTCATATTGCCCTACTCTAGTTACATCTTTGTTTTAGTGGCTATTTCAGCTGCTACTCCCCTGACTTATCTGTACCTCTCAGTAGAATCCCTTGACACTCTGCATGCATTGCAAAAATGGAATCTTTCTTTAATCTTAAAGCTTCCCTCAATGCAAGCAGGCAACATTTAATCTATAGAACTAAAAATATTTACTTCATTTAGAGGTTCATTTTTTGGAAGGTAAGTTACCACACCAGAGCTGCATTCCCTTGTTAACCATATAACTTAGAGGCAGATAAAAGTAAATTTGAAATACTTCACATTACATGAGTTAGAATATTCTGCTTAATAAAATGCAGACAATCAACAGAATGACAAGGCAGTATAGAACCACTGTATATGGCATGAGTACAAACATCTGTAACTTTGAAAATGCACACACTCTCTCTCTCTCTTTCTCTCTCTCTGACTTTTACAAAAAGTCAGAAAATGTTCTTTTTCTCTAGGCACAGAAACATCAGAGTTAATGAGGTGCAGAGGGGAAAACAAGCTGTATGAGTATTGAGTGATGGTTTATTTTTTCAACATAAAATTAAAGACTGAATTTAGCTTGGAATTTATTTTTATTTTCATTTATTGATTTTTTTTTTTAGTTTAAGCAAAATTTGAATGTCACTAACACCATCTCATAGAACTGCAGGTGAAAATAGTCTCACAGCTCAAAAACATGTTGAGCACCTGTCAAGGAGAGCAGTGAGGCAAAATAATTAGGTGTTTAAACTGGATGAGCGGTGACCTAAGTATGAACTGGCTCCATCATCAGACCCAAAATATCGTATCTTATGAGAAAAGCAAACACTTTAAACTGTTGTCTAGCTATGCAAATATATATTCACAACTGCTAGCAGTTACTTCTGTTACAGGTATTTTGGGGCAGCATAAGTGGTTATGCCTGCAATTCTGAAATAAGTATGCAGTATTGGTTCTAAAAAAAGTGTTATAAAAAACTGCAGCAGCTGTATCAGAACTTGGGTGCACTATTAGTCTTCTGGCCTCTGGTTATAAGCAATGATAAGGAAACTGAAGTGCTCTTTATAATATACAAGAGCAGACATTATGACAGGTTACATACAAGAAAAATAATGTAGAAAATGAGATACCATCACATAGTTCATGCAGACTGTCTTTTCTTCTTTTGGTAATTAACTTTATGTGCCTGTATGACTTTTGTTCTGCATAAAAAAATGTGATTATTATTCATCTAGACAATGTAATCTCATTTGGTTCCATTAATGTTTGTACAGCATTCTCAGTGAATAATGCTGCATGCAGTGGAATGTCAGACACACCAGTATCTCTTGTCCTGTAGTTCAATAAAGATAACTCATAGTGCTTGGGTTCAGTGGCAGATGATCCTTAATTAACTTTCACGTTTGCCTTTTTACTGACATTTATAAAATAGGGTGTGAGGGAGTCCAATACTCCTGATGTGGTTTGGAAATCTAACTGCACGTTGTTATTCTCTTAATGAATCTAAATGTAAAGGAGGTAGAGTAAGGTGAGGATACTTTCTGCATCACAAGAAAGCAGATCTTATAATGTAATGCTTGCATATAGGCACCAGTTTTGTGTGTGTGAGCACGCGCGCGCATGCGTGTGGGTGTGTGTACATCCAGGTATCTAACTATTTATATATTATTATATAACACATACCCACACACATATATATTTATACATATATAAATATAAATATATTTATATATTTATACACACACACACACACACACACACACACACACACACACACACACACACACACACACACTGCTACTGTGTTTGTATAATGACACCTTTCTGAAAAAGGGGCACATCACTGAGGTCTCAACATGTATTACAGTTAACAAAGTAATAAGTAAATAAGCTTTTTTCCTGCTGCTACATAATAAACTGAATATAGTTTCCACAGGACTTACTGTCCTACTGAAAATATTAAAAGGATAACACATTTTCAGTAACTGATTTGTGAAATTACATCCTTCCTTATGTAATGAATAAACAAAGTATGCACAGCTGCTGATGTAAATTCTGTTCTTTACCTGCTCACGTGAAATGGTTTCTGAAACTGTATTAGAACCCAGCTACTTCACAAAAGTTAACAGACACATGGTTTCAGACTAGGCTACAGTAAATGTAATCCTTTCCTTTTTGTGGTTTCTTCATGGCTGCATCTGGTACCAGTCCCAGCCTAACAAGCTCGTGCTGATCTATAGAAATAACTGATAATTCCTAGGACAGTCTTGACACCATAAGCACTCTATGGTTGCCATGCCATTCTCTTATTTTCTCTCACTTTATGATGTTCAATGTGGAAGTTGCCATAGTAGAGGTGCTCACAATGCTCTAAGCTTACCTAAGCATCTGCTTCAGTGCTTGATGCTGGCTTCCCTCAGCTTCAAAAGGAATGCATTAAGGTACATTCATCAGTATTTAATATGCAAGTTACAAAAGCCTGACTGTCGTCGTCATCATCATCATCATCATCGCCATCATCATCAGCATCAGTCTTATTTTCCCAGTTTCTACATGGGGTCAGAGTGTCATGCCAGCTGTTGCCATCGCTCTGTGTTCAGTGACACTCTCCTGACTTCTTTGATATTTAAATCTGTCACAGATCTTCTTTCACACAATCCATCCACCTCTTTGCTTGATGCCTTAATTTCCTCTTGCATTCTTCCTGTCTCTCCAAAATCATCTTTGCCAGGTTGCCTTCCTCTTTTCTGCACATGTGCCTGAGCCACCATAATCTGTTCTCTTTGACCTTTTCTGCAATTGGAGCTACCTTGGCTTTTGTTCTTATCTCCTCATTTCTTCATCTGTCCCACGGTGTGGATCCTAGCACCCATCTCAGACACTTCATCTCCATCACCTCTAGCTTCCTCAACTGCTCTGCCTTTATACCCTAGGTTCCTGTACCACACAGTAGTACTGGTTGCAACACTGTTTTATATACCTTACTTTTCAGCTTCTTTGGCATTTTTTCTGTCATACACTACGCCTGACACTCTGTGCCAGTTGGCTGCAGCCCCTCTGATTCTAGCCTCCTTATTCAGACTTCCCTTCACCTTAGCCATCCGTCTCAGATATTTGAAGTTGTTGACTTGTTCCATTGTTTTCCTTTCTGTCTCATTTCCCAACTTCTTCTGAACTCCACAGTTTGCTACCATTACAACTCTCTTATTTGTACACAGATTAACTCCTCATGCCTTCAGTTTTGCATTCCATTCCACTATCCTTTGCTGAGGTTCTTGCTCACAGTCTGCCTGTAATTCCACATTGTCTGTATACAGCAGCTTTGTTGATCTGTCCCCATTGACCTGTTTGCTAATGTAGTCCATCATCAGTATGAACAGTAGTGGGATTACAACCAAAGCCTGTATATACCCACTGGAAACCCTTCTGTGATACTGAACACTGGTCATATTTCAGTCACTAGGTCCTTGTACATAGCCTGTCCTAATTTTACTAATATTTCTTGGACTTCAAACCACCATAGGAATTCCCAAATCAGCTTTCTTGGGACTTCATCATGTGCTTTCTCCAAGACTAGAAGTACCCAGTTGGGCTCTTTCCTCATTTCTAGCTTCTTCTAAACTATCTGTCTCACTGAAAAGATTGTGTCAGTTGTGCTGTATCTTGATCTGAATTTAAACTTCTCATCCTCCACCTTACTTTTTATTACTCTGCATATTTGTTTATCAATCATCCTCTCCAGAACTCTCATGCAGCATGACAAGAGTTTGATACTTCTGTACTGCCCGCAGTTGTAAATGTCCCCTTTGTTCTTGTACTCTGGCAGAAGATATGCTTATTCTCCAGTCATGTGGGATACTGCTTTCTCACTACACTGCTATGAGCACCCTTTGGAGTAATTTCTCCCTTGCTTCACCCAGCATCTTAATCATATTTGCCGTGACCTCATCTGAGCCTGCTATTTTCCCTGATTTTGTTTTCATTAATGCTGTTCTTACTTATTTATGGTGGGCTCCTCATCTTCTCTCATCACAGGCTATGTCTGGGGAAAGTACAGCTTCTGTGGGGTTTTCATCTTTCATAGGTTCATAGGTAATGAACCAAACACAGGGGAAACTCCAGCACAGAAGACCAAGAAACCAACAAAAAGATGGCTGCAGCGAGCTACAAACAGATGGAGGCAGAACATGAAAATGGCTTAAAATATTTTATTAAACATCTTGAAATGTTAATATTAAGCACTTTTGTCCTGTTCTCATCAAGACTTCTTCAGAATAACACCTTCAACAAAAAGAGCACCTTTTATAGTAATTCAAACTCAATAAAATTATCTCTTACTCACATAATTAATTAAAATTAATTGAAACTAATTGAAAAACATTAAAATACAAGAACGTTTAAAGGAATGAATGAACATGCACACCATATAGAAAGTCCTGATAAAACATCCTTATAAAAATCCAAATACAATATATAAAACCTTAGGAAATGAATATAAAACTTTCCAATCACCCCATTTCTACATTATCTTATTCAAAAACATTCTTTCAAAACATGAAAAGAACCAGTTATTTAAAAGCTTTACATAATCTGTACTCATGTATGTTGTTGTAAATAAATATTCTATAAATAAGTAAAAAATATTTTCTCACACCATAAACAATGTAAAGCAGGCAGCATCTTACAATAACCAATGTTCTGAAAAATAAAATGATTTAAAAGCATTAACATTTTGAATCCCTATGCTTTATGACAGGTTTTTATGGAAAAGTAATCATTTAAGCCTGGGGGGTGAAGGCATTTAGTTTAAATTGCCATAGGATTTCTTCATATTGCAATTGATTCGTATAAGGAGATGAGGTGCATGGCAAAGAGGAGTTGGCAAAGGCTAAGGATAAGGCGTATGAAGAGTTGTATGAAAGGTTGGACACTAAAGAGGGAGAAAAGGACCTGTACCGATTGGCTAGACAGAGGGACCGAGCTAGTAAAGATGTGCAGCAGGCAAAGGTGATAAAGGATAATGAGGGAAATGTACTCACAAATGAGGAGAGTGTGTTGAGCAGATGGAAAGAGTACTTTGAGGGGCTGATGAATGAAGAGAATGAGAGGGAGAGAAGATTGGATGATGTGCTGATAGTGAATCATGAAGTGCAGTGGATTAGCAAGGAGGAAGTAAGGATAGCTATGAAGAGGATGAAGAATGGAAAGGCTGTTGGTCCAGATGACATAACTGGGGGAAGCATGGAGATGTTTAGGTGAAATGGCAGTGGAGTTTTTAACTAGATTTTTTAATGAAATCTTGGAAAGTGAGAGGATGCCTGGGGAATGGAGAAAAAGTGTTTTGGTACCAATTTTTAAGAGTAAGGGTGATGTGTAGAGCTGCAATAACTACAGAGGGATTAAACTGATCAGTCACAGCATGAAGTTATGGGAAAGAGTAGTGTAAGCTAGGTTAAGAAGGGACGTGATGATTAGTGGTCTGCAGTATGGTTTCATGCTGGGAAAGAGCACTACAGATGCAATGTTTGCTCTGAGGGTGTTGATGGAGAAGTACAGAGAAGGTCAGAAGGAGTTGCATTGTGTCTTTGTGGACTTAGAGAAAGTATATGACAGGGTGTCTAGAGAGGAGTTGTGGTATTGTATGAGGAAATTCGGGAGTGTCAGAGAAGTATGTATGAGTTGTACAGGATATGTACAAGGGTAGTATGACAGCAGTGAGGTATGCGGTGGGAGTGACGGATGCATTTAAGGTGGAGGTGGGATTACATCAAGGATCAGCTCTGAGCCCTTTCTTGTTTGCAATGGTGATGGACAGGCTGGCAGACGAGATCAGACAGGAGTCCCCATGGACTATGATGTTTGCAGATGACATTGTGATCTGTAGTGAGAGTATGGAACAGGTGGAGGAGACCCTGGAGAGGTGGAGATATGTTCTAGTGAGAAGAGGAATGAAGGTCAGCAGGACTAAGACAGAATATATGTGTGTGAATGAGGGGGAGGATAGAGGAATGGTGTGGATGCAGGGAGTAGAGGTGGAAAAGGTGTAGGAGGTTAAATACTTGGGATCAACAGTTCAGAGCAATAGTGAGTGTAGAAGAGAGGTGAAGAAGAGAGTACAGGCAGGATGGAGTGGTTGGAGAAGAGTGTCAGGAGTGATTTGTGACAGACGAGTACCAGTAAGAGTGAAAGGGAAGGTCTACAAGAGGGTAGTGAGACCAGCTATGTTATATGGGTGGGAGGCAGTAGCAATGACAAAAAGGCAGGAGTCAGAGCTGGACGTGGCAGAGTTAAAGATCTTAAGATTTGCACTGGGTGTGACGATGGTGGACAGGATTAGGAATAAGTATATTAGTGGGTCAGCCCAGGTTGGAAGGTTTGGAGACAAAGCCAGAGAGGCAAGATTACATGGGTTTGGACATGGACTGAGGAGGGATTCAGAGTATATTAGGAATAATATTCTAAGGATGAAGCTGCCAGGTAACAGGAAAAGAGGAAGGCCTAAGATAAGGTTTATGGATGTGGTGAGAGAGGACATGCAGGTGGTTGGGGTGACAGAGCAAGATGGAGAGGACAGGAAGAAATGGAAACAGATGATCTGCTATAGCGACCCCTAACAGGAGAAGCCGAAAGAAAAAGAAGAAGAAGAATCCCCACCCCTAGCATCTACAACCACTTGCTCTAAAATGCCAAAACCTAACTCACAGTAGGTGAGTTTATCTAAGGTGTGCTTGAATGATGCATTATTATTATTATTCTTTGTTTTAATGTTGTACAAATGCTCATATATACATTTCATAAATGGTCTCTGTGTTTTGCCTACATAGAAACCTGCACATATTTTGCACATTGCCAAATAAACAATCCCTTAACTAGAACAATTTTCGTTTTTAAAGAAAATTTTACTATGAAAAGCATTTTCAAAAACAACTGATTCTCTCTCATAAATATACCTACTGTATCCACATCTTCCACATTTCTTAGTACCACTTCTTTTTCCTTGTCTAGTAGCTTTAAATTTCCCTCAAAAATATTTTAAGAGCTCTGCCAGTTTTAAATACAAGCTTAGGGTCCACACCAACAACCCCTATTAATTCAGGATTGAACCTTATCATATTCCAATTGTTTAAAATAACCCTTTTAACGCTTTCTGTAGCATAATTGTATTCAATCACCATAGTCTTCTTAAAGTCCCCTTCTGGTCTGGGGATCTCATTCCATTTATCAATATTCTTAACTACTAATATTTGTTTATATTTAGTCCCCCATCCCATGATGATTTCTTGTGAGATATTAGAAAGTGACTGACCAAGGTACCCTTTCTCGAGGAACAAACCAGAAATAAAATTTATCTCTTCCAGAAAATCATTACAATCTGAAGTCATTCTTACAGCTTGAGCATATTGCCCCTTTACAATACTCTCTTTTTGCTTAAAAGGGTGTGTGCTTGAAAAAGGTAAATAACAGTTACTAAATGTTGGTTTTCTGTAAATTCTAGATCTAAACTTTCCTTCCACTAAATCTAGCCTTATATCTAGTGTATCTCCTTTTTATTAAAACCAAAAGCAAAAAGCAGTATCCACGATAGACAGCTCCAACCAGCAAAGTTTAAACAAATTAACCAAGTTTATTTCCAACGCACACAGAAACACTTGTATAACATAAACACCTTCACCATATATCTACTTGCGTTTTCGTCATAAAAATGACTTCATCAGATGACCAGCATACCCTCAAACATTTAATTTATACTAAAACACATCGTCTACCAATAAAAATTCACCATTAATTAATTAATTAAATATCATATTGTGTAAATCCTTTTTAAAAAATTGTATAAACTCCATTTCTTATTAAATGTTATTAAATATGTTAAATATATTAAATATATTAAATATAATGCTATAAATATATATTCAATTAAAAACAACCATTGTTTAAAACATCCATTGAAATTAAAACTTTTAAAACCATTGTGTTACATAAAGAGAAGTAGTATATCTCATTCACATAAATTTAATCTAGTCTTATTGTGTATGGAACAGTGCCCTCTCCTGACCATTTATGTTTATTACATTCAAAGTTTTGCAGGTCTCATTTTTAGTAGAGGTACTATGGAAATACAATCATTCAAACCAGGTGTTTTATCAGCTTCTAAAGTGATCTGCCACCACAGTTCTCTAAATTCAACTTTTTCTTCCCATAATCCCCCTCTAATATCACTTTTAACCTGTTCTAAAACTAAGAATTTATATTTGTAAACAGGACAAACTTTAGTATGCTTAAATAAAGCATTACTTTCTTTTCCTACTGAGATTTCATAAACATGTTCGTAGATCCTTCCTTTTAATTTCCTTTCAGTCTTTCCTATGTAGAAGGATCCACATTTTTCACAAATAGCTAAATATATTATGCCTTTAGATTCACAATTATAAAATTCTCCACTATTTACATATCTTCCTCTGCTTTCTAAAAATATTCTATCATTATTAATAATGTATGTACACTGGGTACAATGCCCACATTTGTATGTACCTATTCTGTTTCTCCTTTTATCTGTCTTGTTTCTATTACTACTATTCTCTATTATAGATCTTATATTTTGTGAATTCTTAAAAGTTACTTTCTGTGGTATAGTAGCTAAATTTTCTATGTCAGTCAAAGCTACGAATTTCCCCCATTCTTTTAAAAATATTTTTTTGACTACATTATTCAATCCATTGTATTCAAGCACCAACGTTTGCTGGAATTCTTCTCTTTCATACGTTTTATTATTATCTATTTCATTACTAGAATCCTTCTTTTTGTATATGGGGCAAAATTTATCATGTCTCCCTTTTTCCACCGCCTGTCTTATTTGTGTAATAAATGCTAATGCATAACTTCTCTCTAGAAACATTTTTTCTAAGAGGTCACATTCTTTTTTAAAATCTACATCAGAGCTTGTCATTCTACTTCCTCGAACAAACTGTCCCTTCACTATGTTTCTTTTGCAGTGAAAGGGGTGGGCACTCTCAAAATGTAAATAGGAATTACAAAAAGTATCCTTTCTAAATATTCTAGTTCTTAGTTCATGTCCATCTTTATATACTTCTAAATCCAAATAATGTACGTTAGATTCGGATATATTATATGTGAATTTTAGGAAATTAGTAGTATTTTCTATATATTCCAAAAATTCTGTGAATTTTTCTTTTCCAGCTGTCCACAAAATTAAAATGTCATCCAGGAACCTTCTATATATCTTCCAACAATTCTTAAATTCTGAATTAAATATATATTTTTCTTCCCAATAGGCAAGTATTAAATTAGCATATGTAGGGGCGCAAGCCGCACCCATTGCTACCCCCTGTTTTTGCTGATAAAATTCCCCATTAAAATAAATAAAATTATTCTTCAAGACCAATTCCATTAGCCAAGTACTTATTAATTTCTCATTTTGTGTTAATACTACATCTTCATAAACAATTTTCTCAAACATTTTTGTCCCTTCATCGTATGGGATGCAGGAAAATAAATCAATAATGTCTATTGTGACAAACAATAATTGATCATTAACAGGACTATCAGGTAATTCCATCAATAAGTCCCAAGAGTCTTTCAAAATACATTTCCTTTATATCCATACACTTTTTAATTTTTTATCTATAAATTTGGCTAAAGGATAAAGTTGAATTTAGAGAACTGTGGTAGCAGATCACTTTAGAAGCTGATAAAACACCTGGTTTGAATGATTGTATTTCCATAGTACCGCTACTAAAAATGAGAGCTGCAAAACTTTGAATGTAATAAACATGAATGGTCAGGAGAGGGCACTGTTCCATACACAATAAGACTAGATTAAATTTATGTGAATGAGATATACTACTTCTCTTTATGTAACACAATGGTTTTAAAAGTTTTAATTTCAATGGATGTTTTAAACAATGGTTGTTTTTAATTGAATATATATTTATAGCATTATATTTAATATATTTAATATATTTAACATATTTAATAACATTTAATAAGAAATGGAGTTTATACAATTTTTTAAAAAGGATTTACACAATATGATATTTAATTAATTAATTAATGGTGAATTTTTATTGGTAGACAATGATGTGTTTTAGTATAAATTAAATGTTTTAGGGTATGCTGGTCATCTGATGAAGTCATTTTTATGACGAAAACGCAAGTAGATGTATGGTGAAGATGTTTATGTTATACAAGTGTCTCTGTGTGCATTGGAAATAAACTTGGTTAATTTGTTTAAACTTTGCTGGTTGGAGCCATCTATCGTGGATACTGCTTTTTGCTTTTGGTTTTGGTGACTATTGGCAGTATCATCCATTTTTTCGCATTTCCTTTTTATTAAAACAAAATGTAAACTTCAAAAAGCCAGTTGTGTGATTTAAATAATCAATAAATGCAACAATATTCTCTTCGTGACCCTCCCAAGCAATGAAAATGTCATCCAGAAATCTTGTATATAATTTAATATACTGCCAATACTCAGAAATTAAAATTAATTTTTTATTACAACTAAACAAATCCAAGTTGGCATAAAATGGGACACATGCTACACCCATTGCTACACCCCTAACTTGCTGGAAGGTCTCTACTTGGATGAAAATAAAATTATTCTCGAACACATTCCTAATAATTTCTAAATATAAAGTAAGGTCCTGTCCTCTTAGAAATCCAAAATTGTTCAGACTATCTATAAAGATATCCAAACCCTCTTCAAATGGAATAGATGAAAACAAATCTACTATATCAATAGTAAAGAAGCACATGTTTTCTGTAACTATGTCCTGCATCAATTTCCCTAAAAAATCCCATGAATCGTTAATCATATGGGAATCTAAACTAATAACACTCTTTAAAGATCTATCCAAAAATACTTTAATACTACTAGCTGCCACAATTGGCCTATAAGAGGACTTTTAGGTGTGGTGATTGTTCTATGTGGAAGCTTGTGTATGAGGCTGATGGGATCTGTATCAATGGTCATCATCTTAGGTCCTCCCATTATTGTAATTGTAACAGAAGGGGTGTTATATACATTGCTTTATGCACTGAATTTTGTTCCTTCTATGTGGGTAAAACACAGTGGAGGTTCAGGGACCAGATATACGAACACACTTTGGACATTAGAAACAAGAACGTAAATATTGCTCTGTTTAAGAATATCTCTGAATATCCTACTCACAAGTTTTTTTTTTTTTTTTTGGATATTGTTCATAGAGATAGGGATTTGATTGAATTCAATAAGCTAAAATAGCAAATTCCCTTGAATTCTTTTACACTGCCTGATCTTAATGACAATATGTCTATTATTAGTGTATTAAAACTGCATTGGTATTTAGTATAACCCTGATAATTAATTAATGGAAATCGTTTTTTTTTTTTATTTAAGCAATAATTTGTCATGTTTTTTTATATGTTTATTTGCATATTGGTTAATTAAGGTCATGTGATGGGGAACAGGACTTTTAAATAGCTTGATTTTTTTTATTTTTTGTATTCTGAAGAAGTCTTGTTGAGACATACAGATGAAAGCACTCAATTTTATTAAATATTTTCATCTAAGAACTGTGTGCCTTCTGTTTTTCTCACCTACATTGTTTGGCCTATAAGGTGGGTTAGTTGTACTCTTAAGACTTCCAGGAATCACAAAAAATGATGATACTCTAGGTTTCTCAACTTTTTGAAAGCTTACAAACACTGGGGAAATTCTATTATCCAAAAGCAAATGTTCTAACATTAAATCAATTTTTCAGTAAGCAATATTTATTTCATTCCTTGAGACAGGGAGGTAAGAACTAGTATCATGCAAAATCTGAAGCACAATTGAAGAATAATCAGACATATCTACCAGAACAGTCCCACCCTCTTTGTCCAGCTGCATAATTCTAAGATTTGAATCATCAATCAGCTCATTTCTTTTTGAGTAAGCTTATGTTTCTTATACGACCTCTTGCTTTCCAAAAGATTATATAAGTCTGTCATGCATGCTGATTCAAACATTTGTCAAATGGGGTGTAAAGTTGGATTAAAAGATCTGTTTCTAAAAATATATCATTCTTCAAATCTTGAACTTTCTGCTGTCCTTTAAACAATAACACAAAATTCATTTTCCTGATAAACAGTTTCAACTCAATCAAAGAATCACATACATCAAATTTTCTTGAAGGGATAAACTTCAAACCTTTCTCAAAGATGGAAAAATGTTCTGGGGTGATAGGAACATTAGTTAAATTATAAATGTGATATCCATTAAAAGTATAATTCACCCCATCAAGGTCAACTTAAATCACTACATTCTTGTCTTTCTTTTCACCTTTCCTTGACTTTTCCCCTTCCCTTTTATGTTTGTAAAATCTGAATCATTATCACTTACATCACCAGCAGAACTCGGTGTGTGTGTGTGTGTGTGTGTGTGGGGGGGGGTTAACAACCAAACTGTCACAGGGGTAAAATTATCCAAATTCCTTACTCCTTACCCAACGTCTGTAATTTTCCTATCCACATATTCAGGACCTATGTCCCTACATGATAAGTGAACACTCCTGTATGTAAAATTGAACACTTTTCCTTTAAAAGGGTATGGTTTACTATCCTGATATTGCTTAGAGTCCCTAATTAAATTATTTTGTTTCCTTTTGATAATTTCTATATGTTCTAAGAAAAGCATGTTTGTATATATCCTTATAGTAATCAAAATGTAAATGTTTCCTAATAACATCATACAACCTATCAACTTCCCACAATAAATGCTCTATCTTTTATTGTATTTAATAATCATTGATATTAATTCAAATCTGAATCTATCAAACAAGCTGTTAAAATCATTAATCATTTCGTCATTAAAAATAAAACTGTTTGAATATTTAAAAACATTTAACCTCTGAGGTAAAATACAACATTTAAGACATTCTTCTAAATACAAAATATCCAGTTTAGCACTTTTAATTTTAAACAATTTAGACTCCAGTTCACAAATTCTTTTTTTCAAGGAGCCCATAAAATAAGCCTTTCTTTCCTCAAAACATCTATCAATGGGCTCCATTCTATGAAAAACATTCTTGTTATTAAAAAAATTTGCCCATTCCTCAAAATGTCCACTTTATTAAAATTAAACATATGTTGATTGTTATGTTGTTCGGGTGCTTTAATGCGCTGGGCAGAAAAAGAACTTTGAGAAACAGTACCTTTAAAATGGCATAGAGCACCACAATCATCCCTTATGGAGTCAGAAATAATATTCTCCCTTACAGTTTGATCCACAGTGTCCAAATCAAATCCAACTTCTTGGAAAGATGATGGCAACGTAAGCTGTTCTCAAATGGCATCATGTCCTAAATCTTTTGAAGAACCACCAGAAACCAAATCATTCGCAGATGTAGAAGGGACTGCCTTATTTTGTTCACACAACCCAATTGGTTGGCTACACGGAAGAGAGTTCCCTGTCAGAATAAGTAATTCCACCAATTGTGATAGCTCTCCTTTCATCCACTGTACCTCAGCACAAAACTGAATAAATGCAGTTGGCATCCTTGTTTCACTGAACAAAGAATTAGCATAGACAGCCCCTTCACGTTCCAGCTGTATTGACCCCTTCGTATGTAGATGCTCTCAACAATCTCCAAATAATAAGCCAAAACCAAAACAAAGGGGAAATTCCACCAGCACAGAAAACTAAGAAACCAACGAAAAATTGTATGCAGCGATTTATGCTGTGGACCAACTGTTTCAAGGGAGATTACTTTGCAGTCACTCATACTACTCAAATGTCCTTTCCTTACTAGGAGGACATCTATCTGAGTTGCATTTTGGCTACTCTTGTATGTGATCTTATGAATGTCTCTTTTTCTGAACCATGTGTTGGCTACTATCAAGCCATTTGTCAGACAGATGTCTAGAATGGCCTTTTGTTCTATATTCCTATTGCCCCACCCATGTGGACCCAGGCAGTACTTGTATATTTTTCCATATGTCCTGATATGTGCATTTAAGTCACCCATTATTAACATAATTTATGTCTTCCTGCTTTATCTAGTAGGTCCTGTAACTGCTGTGTGTACTCTTTTCGTCACTATCACAACTTGGCTGTGGAGCATTAGGCTGAGATTATAAATACTGCTCTATCATTAGGATGGAGTTTGATTGCCATGAATCTGTCACTATTTCTGAAGATATGCCTCACTTTTCTTCTGAAGCCTTTACCTCACCAAAATTCCACACCATTTCTGACCTGTCCTCCTGAGTAGTAGACTCTGGATCCCAAGCCAAGTGGCTTTGCAGCACTGCCTTTCTATTGTGTCTCCTGGATACATAGGACATCCAGGCTCCTCCTTACCATCATGTCATCCACTTCCATGCCATGTCCTATCAGTAAACCTACACTGAGTGTAACACTTTTTTTCATGTTTAACAGGTTAATTAGTATCCAGATTTTGACCAACTGAGTTATCCCAGGTAACCCAAGCTGGGCAACAGGACACCAGCCAGCCAGTAGCTTACTGACTCAGAGCTGCTGGGCTTTATGGTAGGCACACATTGGCCAATAGGGCCACATATACTCCTCCTACCATTAGGATGTGTCCCTGGTGTAGATTGAAGTAAGCCAGTACCTTGGCCCACTTATCATCAGCAAATACCAATGCCCATTTGGTGACATTAGTCAATAGGAGTGAATCACCTAGAGTCATATTTTTACACCATTGAGTGTCTAGCTCTGCCATAGCATGCAGTCTGTGATCCATGTTCTCCTACCATGAGGATACTGATCACAATAATGCCCAAAGTGGTTGGCTTATATAACTCTTCCCCCTATAGGGCACCATGTAGAGTCTTTGCTACTGCGCATAGCTCATTATTTTGGTGAGATTGAGATGGAAACACATAATTTTTAGAAATTGAAAAATCCCCACAGAGACACAGGGAGAACATGCAAACTCCAAACAGGCATTGGCCAAAGGGCAGGATCAAAACTTATACCTTGAGCATGAGAAATAAAGATCAGGTTGATGACTCAAAGTTTACTGGAGAGAAAGCACAACTGGCCTTGCTGACTTTAACTCAGTGCTTAATTTCAAACTGACATGGATTTTTATGCCTATAAATTCAGGGCTGTTACTGTCATCAGTTTGATGTACATCATAGCCATAACAAATGATGACAACATAGCTTTCATCTGTTTTAGCTCATGCCTCTAAAATTTACATTTGTTAAGTAGTATCAGTGTCTGTGGGCTCCTTCCAATAATTAAATACAGCCAAAATTGCCTAGCAGTTAACTAATAGGTGTTGCCCGCTCTGTGGAATTATCTTATTTACTACAGAATCAAAACTAAAAAAGTAAGAATTTCATACAGGCAAATCAATTAGTAAAAACTACAAGAAAAATCTAGCCATGCTAGAGTTTTCACTGTGTGATACCTTAAACCTCCTGGAATAGAGGCCCATGGGATATATATATATATATATATATATATATATATATATATATATATATATATATATATATGTAAATATATATATATATATATATACATATATATATATATATATATATATATATATATATATATATGTATATGTAAATATATATATATATATATATATATATATATAGTTTCACTTCATAACATCGAACGCTCATAACATCTAATTGCAAAACAGAGAGACCAAATGATTGAAAATTCAAAACATCTAAAACTCATAACATCGAATCTCACAACATCAAAAATGTATAAAATTGAGTAATGTATAAGCAGACATGTAAATGTTATAGTTTATTCTGTTAATCTGTATATAGTGTTTATAATGCCACTCTGTACGTGTGTTTAGGCCATACATGTAGTGATTTAGACATTTCCCCGGATTCACGAATCCTCCGTGTAAGACTAAATAAGTCTTACTCGGAGGCTGTAGTTGAATGGTATGATGTCAGTGTGCCATGAATATTCATGAGGGCATGCTGACTCAACCGTAAGTCTAACACGGACCATGTAGGACGGCAGGGGGCATGTCCGACTGTCGAGCAGTCTAAATGTCCATGCCCCTGCAAGGGTTCGAAAAATAAAATGAAAACACACAAGTGCGAGTCCGCTCAAATGTCCTTGCACCCAACACCACACTCCCTGACATTGTAAACCCCCATCACAGTTATAAAAAGTAAAACATTAAATTTATTTTTTTTAAATTCCCGAAATAGCTGCCCTTATTTGTGAGTGTGTGCGCGGGTGTGCCCATTGCTTAGCTGCAGTTAGCAATTCTGACATGGAAGAGCATAAGAAAGAATGTTTATGCAAATCACACCAAATAGCAACAGTGTAATGGTAGAGCGTGCGCGCAAAGAGGAGGCACTTACGGTTTGAGTCCCACCACTCCCTTTCTTATTTATGTTTTAAATCAGTATATGAAATAATACCTGACATATATGATTAAAATATTAGTAAAAAGCAGTGAAATGGCCTATGTATCAGTGAACAAAATATATATTTTTAAAGGATCCTGATATATAATTGCCCACAGTTAAGCAGCACTTTACCCAGTGCAATTGAGTTGCCCATAGTTAAATTGCACTTTACCCAGCGCAATAGAGATGCCCATTGTTAAATAGCGCTTTACCCAGCGCAATAGAGGTGCCCATAGCTAAATAGCACTTTAACCAGCACAATCTGTTTGCATGGACGTGTGTGCCACGCCAACCAGGGCACCGTAGGGCAATGTGGAGCAATGTAGAGCAAAGTTGCTTAAACACCGCCACACCCCCTAGCCTGTCTGGACAGTATTAAAATAAAATGACTGACAAGGTTCGAACCCAGGACTCTGTGCACCATAAATCAAACTACTGAACCACTAAGCCATGACAGCTTAGGGGAAACAGCCACTGTTAACATACATATACTTAGAAATGGTAGATTAACCATTACTAAGCAGGTCTGCAGTCAGCCGAGAATTTTTAAAAATGGCCAATCACAAAAAAGTGCAGGAAATGCGGCATATTTAAGCCCCATAGGCGGGAATACTCACCATAACTGATTGTAGCTCACATCTGCAGTTAGAATGGCTGGTGCTGGAGAGGGTACACGCTTCCGAGTGCAACGTTGGGGCATCGAGGAGTCAAAATACATTGTTTGGCTCCTTGTCTACCGTCATGAGTCAAGACTCCTGCAGGGCCAGTTCCAAGGGACGGAGTACAAGGCAGAGGCTTGGAATCAGTTAGGTCATGACTTCGCTAGTGTCAGAGGCATTCCTCGGACTGGTGAGCAGGTCTGTCACCACCATGCAGACCTGAAGAGATGGAAGCAGGACCGCCTGAACCAATGGATACAGGAGGCCCGTGGGATGCAAGATGCCCCACAACTGAGTAGGTAGCCATGGAATGCAGTATGTAAGAATTGATAATTAATTCTGTATAATGGATAGGTATGTCTCACTATCCCTTCATTTACTTCACAGCTGCAGGTGACCGTGCTGCGAATCAGCAAGCCTATGCAGATAGGCTGTTAAGGCTGCGCCACCAGGAAGGTTAGTGATTATTTGGCATGTATTGTTATATAAAATAGGGGAGAGAGCATGAAAGAAAGTGTTGTAGTCAAATAATACAGCCATAAAATGCCCTGAATAAGTCCTCTGCATGTACTGCCATATAAAAAAGTCAGAGATCCAGAAAAAGAGTGTAGTAACGCATTAAGAAAGGTAAAATATGTCCGAAATAATATCTCTGCAGGTACTGTCATATAAAATAAGTGAGCGAGCCTGAAAAAAGAGTATTCTAACCTATTAATAAAGGTATAATATGTCTTGAATATGTCTTCCATATGCACTGTTATATCAAATAAAGGAGCGAGCCTGTGGAAAAGTGTGCAATGTAATTAATAAAGGTATAAAACCCGGAGTGTGTCTGTGTCACTTACTTTGAAATGTTGTTGTACCCTTGCATTATACAAATAGTGCTGTTTTAATAAGTTCTGGCAACCCAGAGTTGTGCAGTCCCATCTAAAGTGGGTGATGGAAGTGCTAGTAGCTGTGAAGCATATATACAGTCCTCAACAGTCAGTTACTGGCTGGCATTCTAAGTAAATCTGGCACACGAGTAGCATATTTAATTTGTTCCCCTGAAATGTGAGTGTGCTTCAAGAAATGCAGGGTTCTGTACAAACTGAAGTGGAAATGTCATGTGAAAACATCCAGATATGTAGATAAAGAAATATAAATGAAATCAAGAAATATGTAGCAGTAACATCTGCATTTTGGACAGTTAGTATGTCAGATATAGGTCAGGTATATATTGAACTAGCCAAACCCATTACACAACCTAATGCATGTTGGCAAGTGTAATAATACATGTAGGGGATATACACCTGCAGTCAATAGGAATGTAGTGTAGACTAAAAGTACTTATAAGATGTTAATTGAGGTTTCTTTCTACACCCTACTGTATGTGCATAAACCATGCAATTCCACACCTCAATGGGTATGCGTACTCTCAAATATTTGTTGGGACATATGTCCTATTGTTCTATAAATATTTGCATTCACTTTGATGCATGTGCCCTGTTCAAACACCACAGTCATGGTGGCCTGTTGCTACCAATCATCCCTGCATGCTGTTGGGATACCCACTGTCGTTCAATATATGCATGTTTTATGCTTGCTGTTCAACTGTTGGAACCTTGGTGTGTTGGTTTAATGGGAATATTACTGCATGCTGTTACAACTAATCATGAATGCTGTTGTTTATGTTGTAATTAAACACACCTAATCACAGAACGCATGGGATGGCCAGTCCCAGCAGACTCACCTTTCCCTCCTCAGCTGGCGAGTGCACCTGGCACCAGCAGGTCCGGTGCCCAGCTCTGGCTCCCCTCCTCCATTGCTCCTGTGCCACCTTCAGGTAGAAGCACTGCAGGGGATGGGGATCATCCCCCCGTGCAAGCGTGGGTGGAGAAGGGCCACATGTCACCCTTCAAAGGGTCTGGGCTGTGGTGCGTAGGGAGATCTAGCGTTCAGTCGCTGATCCCCTACTCCAGCATGAGGTGAGAATGGCACATCTCATGGGTGAGCCTGCCCATCCTACGCAACCCCCAGCACAGCCACCCTCGGGGCTGTGAAGGTGCAGTGGTGACTGCCCATGGGTGGGGATCTCAGTTCCACTGTTACCATCTGTGGGCTCATGGGCTTGCGATTTCCAAACATCCATCCCCATCAGTTGTGTTCACCCACCCCATATGTGATACACCGCCCCTGTATATGTCTTGTTTGTCTTGTCTGTTAACCTCCCCAACCTACCTCCTCAAACATACCTACTTCCTGTACCTCACTTTCCACTCTCACCTGAAAAAAAAAGGTGCAATCTGTACCCACAAAAAATTACGCCCCATACATAGCTGCCCATTTCGCACACATGAACGCTGGACATGTAAACTGATAATTATAATTGACAGTACAACATACTTTGTTGTCCTCACCCCTCTCCCAGGGGTGGAAGGTTTCAAATATCACTCCAAATTTATTGTATATGCACAGCTGTTGCTGGTAAAGAAATGGGCAGTTATGGACCTTCCCTACACCCGTTCTGCACATCCTGAGCTTGTTTACTTACTGTCTGTCCTTCTTTGTGCCTCCTTTTTCACCACTTTCCTATCTCCCCATTTTCTTTTCTTTCAAAGAAATTAGCACGGGGGTTAGCGGGAGTAAGCACTTTTAAGCAGTAGTAAGCGGGTTTAAGCGAGTGTGCGCATCTGTGCGCTTAGCTAAGCGTTGCTAAGCATTGCACAAACCCACACAAACCCACTTACAACTGCTTAAAAGTGCCTTAGTCACTCTATGTTAGGGCCCTTGTTCTGCTCAGCAGCAAAAGAAAAAACCTCTGCCAGTCTTGAACCCCAGACCATTGACACACTAGACAGCATGAATTCCCACCAAGCCACAGCAGATATACAAATCACTTGGTGCTGAAATAAATATATCATGCATTACAATGAGGGGAATGTAAATGGAAATTAGGAATGGCATAACACAAATCCTGTTCTGTTGGCCTTTACCAGCAGTTGTTGTGGAATTGCATGACATGACTGTGAAAAGAGAACCAGCCATTCTAGCAGGGAATAATGTTACAGTAGCACCTTACAAACACCACACAGCATCAGACCAGGATAAACACTGGCAAAGTTGAATAGGGAAGAGGCCAGACTCCCCAACTGTGACTGCTTTACAGGGATGTCCCTGATTTGTAAACAAACATTACCTGTGCCCCTCTGAATTACTCTGAAAAGTACTAACATTAGGCAGAAAGTGGGGAATCACACTTAATGAATAATGTCAATAGGTGAGAGCAGACACTGCTTGCATGTCAGAAAAGGTGTAGTAATACATATGCTCCAATTCCCAAGAAAGTCTCAACTGCAATATGTATGTAATATATTGCAGGTGTATCTCACTTATATGCACCTTTCACTGAGGCCATTCAAATATATACCTGAGAGTATCTGAGGCCTGGCAGAGGCAGAAACACACAGGCATATCAGTATTCCTGCTGTTACACAGTCTGCAAATAGCTTTGGAAGGAGTTCCATAAGCATGCCCTTATGTAGGAGTACAACACAGAACTATCACAGGATGTAGCCATGTACTGCTAGCAACCAACTGTGACAATGCCATTGTGCCAGTGCTGAAAAGACTGGTGTGGTGCACAAGCAAAGAATAATAGGCTAACCTCTAGCTATCATCTGGATATGTCCACAGGTGGGAGTTACGTAGACAAACTACTTGCCTTGATAGACAAACAGGTACACAGCAACACTATATGTTCAGCAAGATAAACCTCACACATTAATAAAACATGCTCTGCAGTTCTTCACCCCTACCCAAATGTACGACATACCTGTATATTCAGGCAAAACCAAGGGTGTAGGCAGGCATACTCAGTACTGAAATATGTCCAGTTGTGTTGAGCAGCCTGTGCTAATGTCAACACAAACAAACCACAAACTGTTCAGAAGTGAGTCACTTAATAATTACAATATAGCAGTTCACAAACAGTGCATGTGCCACAGGAATACATTGCAATAACCACATTTGTATGGCAGTTAATTGTCTAATTCAGAAAGAAAGTACATACTCCCATGTATCCTGTGTTAGCATTTGGAGGGGTGAGTACATGTCTACACTGAGAAGTGTGTACTGGAAGCAGCAACATTCAGGTTTGAGTACAACATGCATATCACTGGCTACAACCCTAGCTTCAGATAAGAGAAATATACCAACCTTCTGACTGACACAACGGTGTCCAGAGCAAACAAGCATGGGCCCCACCTTGGAAAGCTGAAAGGGCTATGCCTACCTAACCTAGCATTTTATAGAAGTGGGCTGCAATCACAGCGAGTACTGCAATCACCATACAGTAGGCTGCATGCAATTACTGAATGGTGGGCAGCAATTGGTGCAGAGGCTGTCACATGCACATGTGCAGATATGTAGAAAAGCAGGCTGTACCTGCTGTCCACACATGAAATAATATCATTGCAGGAATAGGGAGATAGAGAGCGAGAGAGAAACAGAGACACAGACAGAGACACAGAGAAAAGAGACAGAAACAGAGACAGAAACAGAAACAGACAGAGAAATCCCAAAACAAACAACCAAAAAAAAAACCAACAACAAAACAGTAAAAACAGACGGAGCAGGGAAAACAAAGGTAAGGTATGTAACTCATATGTATGTGCCGGCATGTAGTAGATGTTCCTGAAGAGTACTCTACACACTGCAAATCATCCATATGTGGCAGCAGTACGTATCTATCTGTATCTGCACATGTGCATAGGGCAAGGGACATACTGCAACTGTTAGTGAAGGGTGGACACATATATGTCATTGAAGGTTGTTATGTGCATATATCTATGTAGCTCATAGTGTGAGGCATAGAAAACAGCTTGCAGTGCTGATATATACCGTGGTAGTTAAACGCTGTGGGACTGATTTGTCAGATCTGCTGTGTTACAGCCAGTGAGGCCTGCTAAAGCTACATGGGCTGAGGACACCAAAATGCATTCAGCACAACACTGTGCAATATAATCACATAACTGTACATCCCACAAGTGTCATATAAGTGATATCCCCACCATGAAAGGTGGACTGTACATGTGCCTATATGTACATCGATATGTAAAGCAATGGATGTGTATAGATATGTATATATATATATATATATATATATATATATATATATATATATATATATATATAGATAGATATCATTGTGTCTTTTGGCTTTTCCCGGCTAGGGGTCACCACAGCAGAAATCCGGTCTGCTAATGATTGGTAGTTGATTTTTACATGCCAAGTTACCAGCCCTGACCATTCACACGTGTTTCCACGTAGAAGATGCTCTAGCTGAAAATCGAACCGGACAGCGTCTTACTGTGAGGTGACAATGCTACCACAGCACCACCACCGCGGTATATATCTATATATATCTATATATCTATATATATATATGGGGTCATATGTACTGCAACAGGTGTGTGGTGACCAAGGCATGGACTGTAGACAAGTGTCGATACTGCAGTGCCATTCCTCCTTTCCAAAACACTGTACCCATTAACTACCACATAGGTAGAAATCAACCTAACACTGAAGGTGTGATAAGGGAACCTGGGACACAGGTGGACAGTAACCTCCTCTTTGATAAAGACAATGCCACACTAGACTTGTAATCAGTCTATGTGGTATGTGTCATGACAACAGGTGTGTCATCTAGGGAAATATAGGTCAGTGTTCCCCTCTACTCATCACAATGCTCCGTGTGGTATGTACCTCACATGACAACTACAGCAAGTGGAAAGGCCACAGACATACCTCACAAAGGGTAATACTGGCCTCAAACAGATGTCCTATGCAGACTGGCTCACAAAACCACAGCTAGACTGTATTGCATACCGCCCACACAGAGGTGACCTCGGCTGGACATACAGAAGTATGTCAGACCCATAGCTGTGTGCCAACCACCATGGCAACATATCACAATCACTCCGGGCTACACGCTCTAGGGCCCTAAACCTCGTCAGCTCACTAAACAGCACATGCTAGAGGGATAGGGTCCTATCTCAGAGATATGCTATACTCTGGAATAGACCACCTAGCAATAGCAAACAAGGCTCCTCATTAACAGTTGTCATAAATATCCCTGATGATTATTTGGGAGATTGGTTATACACCCCGGGAATCTCCTCTGTGGTTCTGGTTGACAGGGGCAAGTGAAATCAAAGTACATGTGTGGCAAAGGCCTGGGTAGCATATGGCTAGGCTGCTGTAGGCCCTAGGGCCAATAGCATCTCACCTACCTATGACACTATGCACTCACACATGTACTCAATGCAATACCTGCTATGTGAGGTTGAATAAGTGTAACGCTGAATGTGTGCAAGGTCTGTAAAGGTGTGATAGCATAGTGTGAAGTTGTATTTGACATGGTAGTGTCTATCCTAGCTGTGAGGCCAGCAAAAGATGTGTATGTTATTGTTAGGCAGACATAGTAGTATGGCATATGATGTGACATAGTTCCTTGTTTACGACTGTGGTGTCCCATTGTAGGCTAAAGCAATACATGTATGCTTAGTGAGTGGTACTGCTGGTGAATCCGACTCCCATATGAACTGTAGTACTACCTGAAGCTGTAGGCCTAAACAGCACAGTATGGTGTGTGTTCACATTGCTTGGAAACACTGTCTTGTGTGTTTCCTGTAGTCTGCACAGAGGACATAACTCAGGCATAAAGGTTTGTAAGTAGTGGCACACAGTACTGTATGGTACACAGGTAAAGCTCATCTGTTTTGGCATACAGTGGTGTGTTGCTTGTTTGTCTGATGTGTGTGTAATTATGCCTGTACCATGGCCGCAATCATATGTGTGTTACAGGGTATACGTGTGTATCTAGCAATATATATACTCTGTTACAGCAGTATGCCACCTATATTAACAACTGTGCACATATGTTAGGCAGGGCTAGGGCATCAACGACTAGGATGGTTTACTGGTACTACTGTAACTGTACTTTACATTCATTGCAATGGAGGACATCTTTGTTTGTGCATTAACGTGATATATACCCCTGTGGCAAGGTTGTGCATTGTGTCACAAACAGTGTGCCGGGTACTGTTGTATAGTGGTTTGATATATAGAGTGTGCCAGACACTGTTAGTCAGTTGTGGCCTGAGAACCAATATGTGGTATTGAACGTGTGTATCCTCTGACAGACAAACGGATGGTATATATGGCAGTGAAGTGATATATGTGGTTAAGGGTGTAAAGTGTGCCACAGGACTCGCTCACACATATTGTTAATTTCTCTTTCAGCCTGATGGCGCACCAATGTAACCCTTCTTACACAGCAGCGGAGGAAGAGGACATCCAGCAAAGCCTGGTGCAGCACTACACACTGTTGTTTTCCAGAAGCAGCCAGCACCAGCATGAGCAGACTGCACTGTGGCAAGAGCCTGTTCATCAGGTAAATGACATAGGCATGCATAACCAGACATATGAGCAGTTACGCCATCACTGCAGTGATTTAATTAGGCGTGCATCTGATATCCATGGACAACAGCTTGCCACAGGTGGTAAGGTGGCCATTCATCCCCCCTCACCAGAATGGAGGAGCTGCTCCTAAGCATGGTGGCTCCTGGACAACAACAGCAACTCCCACAGACATGTGTTGTCATGGAGGCCAGAGCCACCCAGCATGTTCACATGGAGCGTGCAGGTAACATGCCTTATCTGTAGACTACAGTTACCTGTATTGTTAGATTATGTCTACGTGAGATGTGTACTGTGTGTTTAGCAGTTGTGCTGCCTAGTGTTGTGCAATACTGATATTTGGAATATTATCTGTACACCTGTGACTGTCGACTGTTGTTCTACTGCAGTTTAGAAAACCCACAATAGCAATGCCACAGTTCAGGCCACTGATGAACTCTTTCATATTCTCGTAGGTCTGTCTGGTGTGACAGCAGGGCAGATGATCCATGCTGGTGAGTGTGGTATAACTGCAATGTTGGTAATGAAATGTGCATGTCATAGGTGAGGTGTAGGCCATGTACATGTAACACACCTACGCATAATGCATGCCGTGCATGTTTATTGTAAGATGTTGCACAGCTCAGTAATGTTAGTAGCTGCCTCAATGACATGCAATACACAGAGCATCAGACACAGTTGTGGCGACACCGTACTGCACATTGGATAGGCATAGTTGCTACAGCTGTACACAACATAACATGTTTATCATACACAGTACACCTCAACATGTTACATATGGTGATACCACACACCTGCTGTAAGGTCACACTTCAGTGTCCCACGTCATCCACACACACATGATATACTTCAGGGGTAGAGGCCTATCATGGGGCTGTGCAACACTCTTCAACACATAACACAGTCATGTTAGGCAATGCTCCCTACTGGGCACCTCACACACCCATGTACAAAGTGGCTGTGTAATTGTGAACATAGCCATGGCACTGCAGTTCAGGTACAGCATGCTAGGTGGTGGTCTGTCACACATTAGTAGCCGTGAGTGACCACATGATGCATGATGATGATGTCTCATGGTACTACACCCCATCCAGTTACAGTGACCACAGTACTACACATAGCAGTCATTGCTTTGCACCTCAATGTTGTGTGTGTGCAAACATATGCACCTATACACAATATGCATAGCATGTTGTGTGTGTGCTTACATATGCCAGTATACACAATATGCATAGCAGTTGCCATCTGTACAAAGTGACACATATATGTCCTGGAATGCTATTGGGTGTATAGGCCACATGACACACATTGAGTATGTGTGGTGTTTAATGTTGCAGTCATGTAGCATGCCATGTCATGACTGGCACCGACATATCTGCAATATGTCCCACACTCACCATAACCACTGTACAATGGCCATGTCGAGCATTTGGATTCCTTCACATCTACATGCACCACTCATCCTGTGTGTGTACATAGCATGCATGTGCTACACCTGTGCCCACTATTATCTGCTATGGACACAGACACTGTAATCAGACATGGAAATCTATGTGTCACACAGATAACACATGCAGCCATGGTATGTATACCTGTGAATGATGGTGCACAGGACATTGCAGAGCTGATAATACTTGCACAGCAATGTTGTGTCCATGTACACATTGTGTTCCAGGCTATAGCCAATCACTGAACAACTACACACATGCATCAAAGCCATGTATACTGTAATTAAATAGGGCCGTCTACACTCGCACTACATGGTCTTGAGCAACACATATTCTGCATGCTGACACGTGTGAGGTGACTGTTTCTCTTATGATACTGTCACCCACCTTCACCCACTATTGAGCATGTGTTGGATTGCTGGTGTGTGTGTGTATCTGCTGTAGTGAGGAGTGTATTTGTGTGCATGAGTTCATGTGTTCATGTGTGCATGTGTTCATGTGTGCATGTGTTCATGTGTTCATGTGTGCATGTGTGCATGTGTGCATGTGTGCTAACATCATGTACAGATTGTAAAGTGCGTTTCCTGTCTTCATAGGTTCATAGGTTCATACTAGGCTATCTGCCCTGGGGCAATTATAAGCCTAGCCCGATTCTGTATGGCTTACGCCACCCCTTGATTTGAGTATAATGTGCCCTTTTTAAGGTTTAGTTTACTGTGCCTCTGTCTAATAGTGACACGGGAGTAATCCCTGGGACAAACCTACGATCCCCCATCCACCTATCGAGATTTTTCTTGAAGAGATTCAGTGAGGTGCTCTGCCTCACATGAACTGGAATTCTATCCCAGAGCGAAGGGAGCCTCTGGGTTATGAACCTGTCCCTCCAGCAAGTTCTATTTATTTCTGTGCTGAGGTTCAAGTCCCTCGAGCGTGTGGCTCTAAGGGATTTAGATTTACTGAGGTGGAGCATGTCCATTAATTCTGGATTTGACATAGCTTTGTATGTCAGGCATAGATCGCCTCGAAGTAGGCGGTATGCAACTGAGTAGAGCTGGAGTTTTTTTAACCGAACAGCATATGGCATCTGTTTGAGACCCTTGATCCTCTTGGTGAGATACTTTTGGGGTCTTTCCAATTGCTGCAGGTGTCGGGTAAGGTACATCCCAAAAGGGGCATTGTATTCTATGATGGGCCTGATGAGGGATGAATAAAGGCACGATTACCTCTCTTGATCTAGATGTGAAACCCTCCGTGATGAGGTGGGCTATGTAGAAGGTCTTTCTAACCACTTTGGCAATGTGGTTTTCAAAGGAGAGATTGCTATCAACTTGGGTCCCCAGGTCCCTAATAACTTTCTCTGTACTTAATGGGTTTCTGCCTATGTGGTAATTTGTGGGCACAGTGTTTTTGCCAAAGGGTATGACTATACATTTTTTGGCATTTAGCTTTAAACCATGGCGCTGGCACCAGTTATCTGTCTCTATGAGACCTTTTTGAAGGATGTTTGTGTCAGCTGGAGAGTTGATTATGGTGCCCAGTTTGCAGTCGTCTGCGAACTTGGTGAGCCATAGTCCTCCCACGTTTGCCTGTACCTCGGAAAAGTATATACTGAACAAGAGTGGTCCCAGGACAGAACCCTGTGGGATGCCACTTGTGACCGGTTTCGAGTCTGACATGGCTCCAGCAACTCTCACTCTGTGGGTTCTGTCTTTGAGCCAGTTTGCGACCCATCTTGTGACATAGGGGTTTATATTTAAGCTGGATAGATTATCTATGATGCCCGAGTTGGGTATTGTGTCAAATGCCTTCGCAAGGTCCAGATAGGCTGTGTGGACTACTTTCCCTTCATCTATGGCTTTGGTGACTGTTTCGAAGAAGTCAACCAGGTTCAAAAGGCAGGATCTGCCCTTAACAAAGCCGAACTGGGTAGGATCTAGTGTCTGTAGGACCCCAATGTCTTTGTCTATGAGCTCCATGATGATCCTCTCCATAGCCTTGCAGACTAAGCTAGTCAGGCTTATGGGGCGATAGTTTCCAGGGTCTCAGAGAGGCTCCACCTTTGTGGAGTGGGAGCACTGTTGCTGTACGCCATTCTGTGGGCACATATCCTGTAGTGAGGCTGAGATTGTATAGCTGTTTTATTTGAGGGATTAGTTCCTCTTGGAGTTCATG
>NC_056728.1:1420057450-1420064680 GCF_019279795.1 Protopterus annectens | reverse complement strand
TAAATCACTTGGTGGATCAAATAAGCAGTAAGGTGTCTGCATGCATATCCACAAAGGTTGTTGTACACCTATAATGATTAGCCATCATTGACAGACTTTGCTGTGTTTGAACAGGTCGGACATATACCTCTGCCATAAGCCCTCTCTCACACAATTCAATAGAAACTGTAATGAGTGTGTGTGACACAGATGACCTAGGCCAGGGATCACTGCAGTGGCTGGCCTTGTCACAAGCATACAGATGTGACCTAAGGTCTGGAAAGCAGCAGCACACTCAGGAAAAGATGACAGATGTGTCCTTGGAGAAAGCAGGGTCCACACACGTGCAATAACTGAGGTCACATGTACGTATATGTATTTGCCACACAGCTACCTCACATGTGCAATGCACATACTGCTGTCATACTGATATGTCATACAGTAGTAAAAGCAAAACCCACAACACATAGACCAACAGTGTTACACACTCATCAAGTGCAGGATTCAAACCCCTACCTAACTATTTCATGATACTAGAGGAGCATGCATTAACATGATACACTATACACATTACTGTGAGTTCTCCTTTCCACAGGTATATTTGTAGGATGGTGACATCATCAGACTTGACCAAGATTAGTATACCACTTTTAAAGTGTTTTACTACTCTCCAAGAGGGTTGCTCCTCACCAAAGAAGTCACACACGCACATCAAGTGCAGGATTCAAACCCCTACCTAACTGGTTTATGATACTACAGGAGTACACATTTACAGGACGCGCTATACACATTACTGTGAGTTCTTTTTTCCACAGGTGTATTTGTAGGATGGTGACATCATCAGACTTGACAAAGAGGAGTGAGTACTCTCCAAAAAGGTTGCTCCTCTCCAAGGAGATCACACACAAACAGACACACACACACACACTTATGAAGTGCAGGATTCAACCCCCTATCTAACTGGTTCATGATACTACAGGAGTACACATTTACACAATGCATTATACACATTACTGTGAGTTTTCTTTTCCACAGGTATATTTGTAGGATGGTGACATCATCAGACCTGACAAAGATTAGAATACCACTTTTAAGGTGTTTGAGTATTCTCCAAAAGGGGTGCTCCTTTCCAAGGAGATCACACACAAACAAACGCACACACACTTATCAAGTGCAGGATTCAAACCCCTACCTAACTGGTTTATGATACTACAGGTGTATGCATTTACACGACGTGCTATACACATTACTGTGAGTTCTATTTTCCACAGGTATATTTGTAGGATGGTGACATCATCAGACTAGACAAAGTGGGTTACATTAGGTGACATTGGGTGGGCTACATAGAAGGAATGTCTAAACACTTTGGACATGTGATCATCAAAGGAGAGTTTACTATCTAACTGTGTCCCCAGGGTCTCATGACTTTCTCCGTACATACTGGAGTACCACCTATGTGGTAACTTGTTTGCACTTTGTTTTAGCCAAAGGGGATGACTATGCATTCTTCGGCATTCTGCTTGGGGCATTGTTTTGACACCAGGTATCTGTCTCTGTAAGCCCCTTCTGCAGGATGTGTGTGTCAGCCATAGAGTCAATTATGGACCACAGTTAGCTGTCATCTGCAAACCTGTTTAGTCATACTCCTCCCGTGCTTGCCTGTACCTGTGAGCACTGTCTACTGAACAGGTGAGGTCCCAGGACCAAGACCTGTGGGATGCCATTTGTGACTGGCTTAGAGTCGGACATGGCACCCGCAACTCTGAACATGTGTGTTTGATCTGTGAGCCACTTGGCCACCCATCCTGTGACATAGCTGTTAATGTTCAAGCTGGTAAGCGTGTCCATGATGACAGAGTGGGGAATGGTGTAAAAAAGTTCTTAGTAAGGTCCAGGTGGGCTGTGTGGACTACTTTCACCCCCATCTTTGTCCTTGGTAACTGTTTGAAATAAGTCAACTATGTTTAGGAGGCAGGATCTGCCTTTAACAAGGCGAGGTTGTGTAGAAGCCAGTGTCTGGTGGTCCCCAATGTCTCTGTTTATGGGTTCCATGACAATTTGCTCAATATCTTTATAGACCAGGCTGAGTAGACATATAGGGCAATGGTTTCGAGGTTCTGCTGTGGCACCCCTTTTGTGGAGCTGGATGACTGTCAGTGCATGCCATTCTTTGGGTACATAGCCTGTGGTATGATTGAGTCTGGGCAGTGAATGTAGGTGAGGGTGTAGTTCCTTTTGGGCCAAGTGTAAGACGCAGCCTGGGACACCATCCAGTCCCACTGATGCTGTGTTCTTGGCTTTGGAGAGGGCTGTCTTTACCTGCATATCCATGAAGTCTGGAGCTCTGCATCCTTCTGTGATGGACACAGGCCCTTTTGGGGGTGATGGGGGAAGTTTACACTGAACTTGTCCCCCTGGATGTGGGCAATGAAAGTTGGTTCAGTGTATTTCTTGCCATTTGTCAGTAGCTGACAGCATATTTGGAAGTTGACACCTACATGTCTGGTATAGCTACTGCAGGCTTTGTGGTTGTTATTCTTACATTCCTTGGCAATTTGTCTTTAGAAACTGTCCTTGAATTATTTTATGAGCGATCATTGTTACTTTATAACAATGATCAGTGATGCCTTTCCTTTAGTGAAGTTGGCTCTATCAGATGTTAGTTTCCTCCTTCTGTTGTCTAGCTTATTTATGGGCAATGACCACCAGATTGTTTTCTTATTTTTGGAGGAATTCATCTTGGTTTTATTTGTAATGTCTCGATCCATGCATCCCTGTAGATGCTCATAGGATTCCCTTGTAAATGATTCGGCAGATTGTATACCATTATTCTATAGCAAGAGGGCTTTGGAACTTTCCACTTTGGTCTTGGGACATGTGCAGTTTGCTTTTGAAAATGTCCTCACGGTGGTTTCATTGACTGGGTGGGGGGGTGTGGATGTCCAGTGTGATTATTTTATAATCTGATATTACCAGTGAGGGTTTTATCTCTGTTGTGGAACACTGGTACCCCATGTTGGTGATGATCATGTCCATTATGGTGTCACCTCTAGTGGGCATGGTGACCAGCTGTTCCAGGGTGTTATTTAAACTCTAGGAAAAATTGGGCAAAGGACGTTGTACACGAGTAATTCTCCCACTCAATGTTTGGGTAGTTGTAATCACCTCATATAATGGTGTATGATAGGACCTTTATATTTTCCACTGTTCTCAGGAATACTGAGTGAGGTCCTGAGACAAGGTAGGTGATCTGTAGCAGGCTGCAATCTGATGAGCAGCTTTGCCCAATGTTAGTTGCACTTGCATGGTCTCCAAGGCCTCATGCTGTGCACTAAGCTGAAGGTGTAGCTAACCATAAGGTAAATGGGTACACCCCTTCCTTTTGTATTTCACTTGTGGTTTTGGGTCCGAAGGACAGAGGGATTGTGAGTGTTTTACGTGGAGAATGTCCAACAGCTCTGCATTTGACATAGCTTTGTATGTTAGGCAGTGAACACATCTGAGTAGGAGATATGCAAGGGAGTACAGATAGAGCATTTTGAGATGGTCTGTGTATGGCATGTATTTCAGGCCACTAATGCTCTTTGTGAGGTACTGCTGTAGGCTTTTCTGTTGTTGTAGTTATCTTGTGAGGTACATAGCAAAAGTGGCGTTGTACTCTTATAGTTCTAGTGACTGATGAGTAGTGGGGAACAATGTCCTCTTCTATTCTGCATGAAACACATTTTGTGATGAGGTGTGCCACATAGCAGGGTTTCCTGACTACTGTGGGGATGTGATTATCACAGTTGTATCCACTGTCCACCTGTGGCCCAAGGTGTCTTGTCACACTTTCAGTGTTAAGTATACTACCGCCTATGTTGCAGTTCTTGGCTACAGAGTTTTTAACAAATGGGAATGACAATGCACCTTTTGGCATTGAGCTAGAGCCCATGGCTTTGACAACAGCCATCTGTCTCAGTGAGGCCCTTTTGTAGGATGTCCACATCTTTAGTGTTTACAGTTATGGCTCCTAGTTTGCAGTCCTCTGGAAACTTCAGTAGCCACTGACCTTTCATGTTAAAGTTTACTTCAGGGAAGTAGATACTAAACAGGACAAGACACAGGACTGGACCTTGTGGTACTGCACTCACAAATGGTCCAAAGTCATACTTGGAGTCTGCTACTTTCACAGTGTGTGTTCTGTCAGTAAGCCTGTTGGCAACCCATCTTGTGACATAGCAATTTATACCTAGCTTAGTGGGTTTATCTATATTTCCAGAGTGTGGGGTGGTGTTATAAGCCATGGCAGGATCAACATAGGCTGTGTGAACCACCTTACCCTTGTCTACGGTTCTGTTGACTGCTTCAATGTCATCTATCAGGTTTAGGAGACATGATCTGCATTTTCCAAACCCAACATGGCTGTGGTCCAGGTTTTGGGGATTACCAATGTAATTTTTTATATGTTGTATGATGATACATTCCATGGCCTTGAAGAGCGGGCTCATCAGTCTAATGGGCGTTAGTTCCTGGGGTCCGTGGTGTCTCCACCCTTGTGTACTGGGATAACCATCACTGTGCACCATTCAGCAGGCACAAAGTACATTGTGAGGCTATGACTGCACATGGTACATCAGTGTGGTGCCTGTTTGTTCTGTGGTTTGTGTGGAACACAGCCTGTGAAGTTATCTGGTCCCATGGCTGCTGTGTTACTGGCTTTGGAGAGTGTTTTTTACATGTGCAGCCATGATGATAGCAACTTTGCAGTCTTCCATTGTAGAGATGTGCTCATTCTTGGGTGAGAGGGGTGGTAAAGTTAACACTGATCCTATCTGGCAGGATGTTGGCAATATCAGTTGGGTCTGTATATTTAGTGGCATTGAGCTGTAACTCAGAACAGATCTGAGTGTAGCCATGACATGGACCTGTCTGTTGGGCAGAGATCTCCTGAGTAGACAGTATGCAACAGAGTACAGATTGGGTTACATTCAGTCTTGTTGCATGGGGCAACTGTTTGAGGCCAGTAATCCTTTTGTTATGGTACTTCAGTGGTCTTTCTGGCTGCTGAACATGCCTAGTCAGATTCATCACAATTGTGTTGTGGTACTCTCTGACGGGTCTGATGACTGATGAGTAGTGGGAACCTCCTTTGACCTACATGCACAGACCTTGGCAGTTTATGTGAACACATAGCATGATTTTCTGACAACTTTGTGAATGTGTTTCTGGAAGTACAGATGACTATCCACATTTGTCCATAGATCCCTTATTATCACCTCCGTATTTAGCATAAGTGTGTGAGCATGCCCAGTATGACCTTTCAGTATGTTGTTGCCTGAAATTTGCTTTGTTTATTTGTGTGTGAGCATGCCCAGTATGACCTTTCAGTATGTTGTTGCTTGACATTTGCTTTGTTTATTTAAGTGTGTGAGCGTGCCCAGTATGACCTTTCTGTGTGATGCTGAATGTACTCCACTACAATTGTTGGAGTGTGTGAGCACGCCCGGTATGGACATTTATACTATATGTGTATGGAAAATCAATTGTATTTTTACAGCAGGGCTCACCTTTGTGTCATAGATCAACAGGGATCATGCTGTGCCTGCACGGTTTCCATGAGACGCTTTGCATAGACTTATCAACATTTCTACATACAGGGGGACAGCTATTCTTTGTACATTTCTACCCGGGGCACATCTGATTGTTACTGTGGGTGTACATAGGATGAGGGGTTCACCTGACACTTATATACATTTGCTAGGCCTGTACAGCTATGTAAGGTACACCATTTCAGTCTGTACTGTTACCTATTGTACTGGCTTGAGGCATACTACTGTACTACACATCTTAGCATCCAATGTCACATATATTAGATTGCGACTTCATAGCCTACACAACCCACATCACACCGCCTGGCCTGACGTTCTCTGTCTGCGTAGGCCTGTGGGGGAGGTTAACCATATGCCTCTTTAGTGGCATGTTACAGCATTTCTTTGTGTTTGCATTACTGTACAATTGTCCTGCTGTGTCAGTGCAACTGAAATGCTATCATGGCTTAGTGGTTCAGTACTATGACTATAATGCCCAGTATCCTGGGTTTGAGCCCTGTCACTGCTTTTTATTTTCATGCAGGGCAGACCAGACTGCTTAAGGGACAGTAAAGCTAGTATGAGCATGTTTACCTGACTTTGCTCAACTTTGCCCGACCTTGCCCAACATTGCTCAATGTTGCCTGACGTTGCACAAATTAGCACGGGCAATTTTGTTTGCATATACTACATATTGGTAAAAGCTGCTTAGCACTGCTTTATATTGCTTAAAACATGGCAATGATGCCTCAGGTGGTGCTGCAGGGCTGCTTATGTCGGATGCACATACTACACTCCCTATAGATGTTTGGAAACAGGTAGTGTCAAGTTAGGCATCCCTTTTATTTTATGTGCGAGTCAGAGAGACGTTTATTTTCCAGGGTACCTACTGAGCCAGTGTATGTGCTATGCGTTGCCTCTTTGCCAAAGCCAAGGCATACTGGGCATGCCTCCTTCTGCTTACTGAGGCAGGCTCAGTTTGTTCCTCCTCTGAGTCACGCTGTGCCTGTGCAGGCCTTGGCAATGGTGGGGGGCTGTTTGACCCTGCCCCATGTTGTTCCTGCTGCAGCTGTTTTTGCAGGATCACATTGTGTAGCATGGCACATACCATGAAGATTTGGGTAAATGTAGTTGGTGCGTACTGCAAGCCTCCACCAGATGTGTCCAGGCACCGGAACCGTGACTTGAGCATCACAAACACATGCTCTATTACATTTTGTGTTTGTGCATGTGCCTCATTATGGAGTTTTTGTTCAGGTGTGTGTGCATTTCTGATGGGTGTCATCAGCCACGGCTCCAGTGCATATCCAGCATCCCCCACTAGGTGACCGTCAGGGATGCCCCCATTGGCAAATGTCTGGTACAGCTGCATCAGATGCCAGATATGGGAATCGTGGTAGCTTCCAGGGCAGCCAGCACACACATTCAGTATTATGCCCTGGGCATCGCACATGACCTGGCAGTTTATGGAGTGGAAGCCCTTGCGGTTGATGTAGGCCCTACCCTGCTCACCGGCTGGTGCTTTGATGTGTATGTGCATGCAGTCAATTACATCCACTACCTCAGGGTGTTCCGCTATTTGCTGGAAGAGATGCATACTGCTGGCCAATACCTCATGGGAATTGGGGAAATATACATGATCACCGACATGTGCTGACATGGCATTCAGGAACTGGTGCAG